>NC_050184.1:22080258-22087758 GCF_008315115.2 Sander lucioperca | reverse complement strand
ACAGCTGCTTGATTCAATAAACTCCAAGTCTGCTGACTAACTTTGGTCAAAACACAGACTCTGATGGAGACGCTTGAGTTTGTTAGAAAGCATCTTTGTCTGTCAGTAAGCATGAAGTCAGGGAGTCACAGTCAGCTGATCTCTGACTCACACTGGCTGAGTCCCAACAAACAGAGACACTTTACCTGCTATCTGCACCAAGACATCACACACACACACACACACACACACACACACACACACACACACATACACACACACACGCGCACACACACACACACACACACACACATGCAGAAGATTACAAATAAAAATATTACGGTGCAAATCCTCCATCATAATAGCAATGCTCCAAGGTCCAAACGCGCCTGGCTTTTAAAGGGAATGGGAGATGATCTCTGATTGGTTGATTGCATGTTACGCCCAAAACACCCCTCTGATTAATGAAGACACTAAGGACAACCCTTTAGAACCATGCTCCCAGAGCACGGACACTTTTCTCCGCCGTCAAACTAGCAAAAGTGGATTTGGACACGCCCTAAACACACCTGCACCAGGCGCTTCACGCCGTGACCTCAGATCATTAAAATAGGGCCCTGACTGTCTCTGAGGTTTTAGTCTCAGACTAGAAGACTTTACAAAGACTGGGGGTCTTGCAGAGTCTCAGTTTGCCAGATTACTATTTAACTTCACTACCGAGGCTTAAAAGAGTTGGTTGGTTGGCCAGCGCAAAAAATAAATATCCTATGAACAAATAAAGCAAATAAATAAACAGATAAATCTACCTGGACCAATGGAAGTAGGCTAGTTAACAGTTAACAGTAGTTAATGACATGCAGTTTAATGGTCTGTATACAGCCTAATATAAACCATGTTTCAGATACTAGCATGGGCACATTGTTTTAGTTCAACTCTGAGCCCACAGTTTCCTTTGAATGTCATTCAAACTGAAGTAGAAGAAGAGGAAATGAAAGAAAGAGAGAAAGAGTCAAAAGAGAGAGAGATGACATGGAGAATACGGGGAGGACTGAGAGGGTGGATTTGTTTTGCGTACCAGTCGGTGCAGTGTGTGAAATGTGAACTGTGTGTGTGTGTGTGTGTGTGTGTGTGTGTGTGTGTGTGTGTGTGTGTGTGTGTGTGTGTGTGTGTGTATGTGTGTGTGTATGTGTGTAGGGGAGGATCCTCGGTCTCTTAAAGCCGGGTCAGAGACACAGAGATCTGCAGAGCTGAGAGTGAGAGGCACTGAGGAGGGAACATACACTTTTACTGACTCACAGAGACACAGAGAGACACACACAGACACACACAGAGACACACACAGACACACACAGAGACACACATAGACACACAGAGACACACACAGAGACACACACAGAGACACACACAGAGACACTCAGAGACACTCAGATACAAAAACAAGTGACCTATTCTTCCCACACCGAACACAGTTGTAGATCATCCGAACATACACACGTCTCTGGACTCTGGACTCACCGTTCGAGGATTCACCCCTGAAGGACTCTGTTTCCCATCATGCACCAGCGGAGCCTCCCTGAGCCCCAGGGGGTCTCCCCCACACTGCAGGGGGTCTCCATGCAGCGGGGGGTCTCGCCCCAGCGAAGGACTCCCCGGGATAGAGAATCTTTGTGGAGCTCCAGGCGGAGAAGGGGGTCAGGGCTGTGCCTGTGTCCGCCGAGCAGAGCCCCTCTCTGGGCATGGGTCCTGCTGGCAGCCCTGCTGGTTCCTGGAGCCCGGAGCTTTCTGAGCGAGGAGCAGGAGGAGCTGCTGGTGGAGCTGCATAACCATTACAGAGGACAGGTTTCTCCCAGCGCCTCCGCCATGCTGCCTCTGGTAAGACATCTGCACCGCCCGAAATACAGACATTATGAGCATTAATGTTATAGGAACCATCAGCGCTGGAAGAAGTATTCAGATCCTGTACTATAATGGCAATTTTATATTTATATCAATTTACATTACACGTAAACCCAAATAGCATACACATTAATACAACACACACACACACATACACACACACACACACACACACACACACACACACACACACACAGAGACACACACACACACACACACACACACACACACACACACACACACACACACACACACACACACACACACACACACACGCACACACACACAGACACACACACACACACACACACACACACACACACACACACACACACATTCACACAGACACACGCGTAGATACACACACAGACACACACACAGACACACACACACACACACACACACACACACACACACACACATAGACATATCACAAAAACAGTTGTGTGTTTAATGGTGTAGAGCAGTCATTCCCAAACTGTGGTCCGCGGACCACTAGTGGTCCGTGAGGGTACTGCAGGTGGTCCATGGAAAAGCAAAATAAAATATAAAATAATAGTTTTTTAACCTTCATTTTACCAGGAAATTCCCATAAACAACTTTTTTTTTATGTTTAACCAGGAGTAGGCCTACTGCGTGTTCATTAAATGCGTATAGGGCCAGAGGCAAAGAATGTTGTCATGATCCCATCACACGCACAGCCTTCATAGGCAGTTTATATCAAACAATCTGTTTTAAATTATAAATGGAACTAAAGCTGCAAGCAGCGTTGGACGGGCCCTCACGCCTGTGTTCTGTTTACATGTGTGTAGGCCTACATTAAAATGATGTACACATTAATGCGTCTACTAATTATAATCCAATTATATAAATAGACATTGTTCTAAAATTGGACATTCTGCATAATGAGTACTTTTACTTTTTGTAGTACTTGTACTTCTTGTACTTTAAGTATATTGTATTGCTAATACTTTTGTATTTTTTCTTGAGTAATATTTTGAATGCATGACTTTTACTTGTAACAGAGTATTTTTACACTGTGGTACTGCTACTTTTACTTCGATGAAATATCTCAGTACTTCTTCCACCACTGCTTACGTTTATCTTAAGTACACATTTATGTTGTGTATTTAAGCTGTACCATACACTTTGATATACATTATTTATTTTTTGTTTTTCATGAGTAAGTCCACAGTGTAATGTTGGACTGTTGCTGAGTTATGTTTCATCATTGTTATCACTCATGTAGTTATTATTTCATCAAGATAATTAAGTTTGACAATAATCCAAAAGTGGAGAACAAAGCACATCAATAATCCCAATTATCCCAATAATACATGTCTGAAATACGATGGGCTCATCGCTCTCACCTCAATGGTTGGGTGAAGTCCCAGCCACCTATTTGAGGTGATGGCCAACACTCATGTTTTACAAGTCCAACCCACTGAGCTTTGTGGTGTGGGCCCAAGGTGCTTTCTTTGGGTCATCAGGTGGGTACCCTCCTTCAACAGTGTTTCGTCAATTAACCCACAACACCTCCAGAGGGCTTGACAGCTAGCCCCAGCATCCTGGGGCAGCCCCCTTGGCCCCTTGGGCTCCACAGCCAGTGCTCTTCTATGTTCCCTCCCTACCCGGTGGGTTGTTCCATCGCTCGCAGCGCTTCAGCCACAGCCATCTCAATGCTGTCTCTGTTCGTCTTGTGATATTCGCCACAAGCCGTCTCCTGCTGGGACCTCTTATTCCAAGTCTGGACATGGCACTCCAAAGTGCCTGCCCAGGAAATCCTTGGCAGCCTACTTCCACTGGCAAGTTCCATGCCCGCCTTCCCACCTGTTGGCACTGTTGGGTGAGTGGTTGGTACTTCCCAAGCTTTCTCTCATGGGCCTCTTCTATCCTCTCCTCCCATGGCACAGTCAGTTCAAGCAGCACTACCTGTTTTGTTGCTCTGGACCACAGAACTATGTCTGGTCTGAGAGTTGAGGTAGTGATCTCCTCTGGAAACTTGAGCTGTCTCCTGAGGTCAACTCTCATGTCCCAGTCAGTAGCAGATGTCAAGATTCCTGTGCCAGTTGATGTCCCGCTAGACCTCTCCCCTGCTCTAACAAACCTGATCAAACAGGGTGCTGTCGTCCTTGTGCTGTTGTAGGTCTTCCTTCTCTCTTCCTCCAGGCCTGCAGCTAGCTCGGCAAGTATCTGGTCATGCCTCCATCTGAACTTGCCATCAGCCAGGATAGCCTGGCATGATGACAACACATGTTCAAGGCTTGCCGGTTTCCCACACAGCGTGCAGTCTGGGCTCTCAGCCAGCCCCCAACAATGAAGGTTCACTGGTCTTGGTAGGACATCGTATGTGGAGCACAGGAGAAATTTGATCCTCTTCTCCTCCATGCCCCACATATCCCTCCACCCCAATGGTCTTCCTTGGACACCGCCCCAACATGTCCACCTCCCCTGGTTTTTCATGGCTGCTGCCCTCGCTTGCCTATCCTCCTCCTCCACCATACGGCGCTCTTCCTGGACTAGGCTGTGGCGACCTTTGACATTAGCGTCCCTCCACCTAGCTCTGGTTATGACTCCTAGGCCCAGCCTGCCTTGGTTGACCGTCCCCACGATGTCTTGGCGTAACCTTTTCTTTTTTCTTTTTTACCTTTATTTATCCAAGTAAGTCAATTGAGAACAACTTCTCATTTGCAACGACGACCTGTCACATTCACACAGTCACACATTCATACTGGAAGCTGCCCAGTACTACCACAGTCTGATCTGACCACATTCATACTGGAAGCTGTCCAATACTACCACAGTCTGATCTGACCACATTCATACTGGAAGCTGCCCAGTACTACCACAGTCTGATCTGACCACATTCATACTGGAAGCTGTCCAGTACTACCACAGTCTGATCTGACCACATTCATACTGGAAGCTGTCCAGTACTACCACAGTCTGATCTGATCACATTCATACATGGAAGCTGCCCAGTACTACCACAGTCTGATCTGCTGGCCACTGAGCAGCTCCACTGGAGCGGTTGGGGTCAAGGGCACCTCAGTGGTGGTAATGAGGGACGGACAAGCGCTGCTTTTTCACTTTCCACACCCAGATTTTATCCTGCCGGTCTGGGGATTGAACCGCCGACCTCCCGGTCCCACGCTCGCTTCTCTAACCTATAGGCCACCACTGCCCAACCAGTGCCAACCTGGCCTCTGCGTCTGCCACAGCCCTGCTTACTGACCATTTCCATCCTGTGCAGATGGTGATATCTGCTTGGTGGACCAATTGGTCACTACTGTCGCGAAGCATTATCACCTGTAGGCCACCTTAAACTCTTCAACATCAGATGTTAATGGCAGCTGTAGTTTGCTTTCTGTACAGGCCGATACAGCTCAGGAAGCAAGCTACAGCTGCCATTAACATCATCAATATAAATACTCATATTTCTGCATTAAAAATGAACTAAATTAAAAATACAAAACTTTTATCAGGAAAATGTACTTATCGAAAATACTAATTATGCAGAAGGGCCATTTTCAATAGTGTTATATCATTATGTATAATTTAACCTGTAACTGATGCAATAACATTTAAGCAATATTTCAGTGCCATATCTGGCCAAGGTTCATCTAATTTATAAACTTTTTAAAACATTTAATTGACTTTGGGGTAGAACTCTATGACAGTGTATCATATTTCATAATCTAAAGATATATTTTCTATGTAAAACAATCTGTAGTAATAATGATCAAATATATAGTTGTAGAGAATAAAGTTTATATCATCCTGTGATGTGGAGTGGAAGTATTAAGTGGCATGAAATGGTGCAAGTAGCCTATCCCTCAAAATTGTACTTTAGGAAATGTACTTAGCTACTTTTCATCAATAGAAATCAATATTAGGATCCAACTATTTTTATAGGCTATTAATACCATGCGGCTAGTGTATGCACAATCATAAGTCACAATTTTAAACAGAAATGCATCTAATCAAACTGCATGTGAAATACTGTAAGTGCTAATTATTAAATTGCTGCATTATAATAATATGGATAACATGACATGTGGAAGGTAATAGTAATTACTGCTGTATGTCTGTTCATGTCTTTAGTTTAAAGAAACGGAGCTTCATCACGTTCTGCCTGGGGGGGGGGGGACAAACCATCTATATCTTCGGAGGATTTGGAGGGGTTAAAAATCTAGAAATATTGGTGTTGACCTGAGAAATGATTGGTCTTAGAGAGGTCACTCTTGGGAAGTGACTAACGGAGCTGAATCGATGACTCGTACAGTTGTTTTCAACATACTGACAGACAGGAGAGAGTTGCTGCAGCGTTGATTCCTTCAATATGTTTCCTGAGTAATGTGAGACGTCACAGACTGGTCTTTGTGCTGGAAACAGACGCTGCCGTTCAGTCTCACTAATCTCATTTAAATCATCATTCAGATTTATTGTTTGGGGCAGGTCACAAACTATCTGCAGAGAAATATTCAAACTATCTGCAGGGAAACACACAGGGCCAGATGTACGTTGAAGGATTACATTTTGACCGGTTCTGGTCCGGGCCCAGTGGCCAGACTCTTTCTGAATCCAATTGGTCACCTCAAAGACTGCTCCTTTAAGTTTTGTGTTCGTTGAATGGTAGACCAGAAATCAATACACAGGATTCGCTCAGTTAGTCTATAACAAACTTTTAGTAAACTTATGCATAAGACAATTATCTCTCACCCTAACGCCAGCAGTCTGTTTGGAATTCTGAATCCCGACCTATCTTAGCCTTTTTCTCTTATTCTCTCCTGGGCCCCCCGTGCTGCAATGGTGCATTGGCCGTTTTCAGTGCACCTGGTCTCAGCGTCCGTTTTTTACCACTGAAACTCGTGTAAACCCATCACTGCGTCTTTGTTCTCTCGCTTCTCTGGCCATGAGATTATTTGCTATTGTGTTAATCATTTCCTTGGTGCCTTACACATGTTTTAACTCTCACAGGCCTTATGAAACAGAGAGCACAAGGTCAGTACGGCTTAAAGTACTTTTACTTCTACAAAATATATTCTACAACGTACATTTGTGAATGTAGCGTTATCAGCGCCATGTCCAACCTGCAGAAAGCTCACGCTGTGATACTTCATCTTACGTCGTATTTACCAAACCTGCAGCTCATCAGGTAATCAGCGCCTTTCCCCGCCCACTATACCGTAAATTGCGCTGTAGCCAAGTGGTAAGTACTGTTGCTATGATACGGCTGAGTGCAGACTGAGATATTCCCACTGCTGATGCTATGACTGTTTGAAATGATCCTGATGCCAGTATGTGTAATGTAGCGAGGAGTTTAACAGCTGCTGGAATGGAATGTGAACGCTGAGTCAGAGATATGATGCTATCTTTGATTTCTTCCAGTAACTGTGATATTGCATGGCTGCTTACTCTGCAACGCTTAAAGGTGCAGTAGGTAAGACTTATGAAACTAACTTTCTGTCATATCTGCTGAAACTGACCCTATGTTCCAGTAGAACTACATGAAGCAGATCATTTAAAAAACAATCCAGCTCCTCTGGCTCCACCTACAGTCTGGAGTGAGATTTACAAAAATCCACAGCTCCCTGTTCAGATGCACCAATCAGGGCCAGGGGG
>NC_050184.1:22072758-22075258 GCF_008315115.2 Sander lucioperca | reverse complement strand
GGGAACATAGGGCTGTGAGAACATTGGGCTGTGGGAACATAGGGCTGTGAGAACATAGGGCTGTGGGAACCTAGGGCTGTGAGAACATTGGGCTGTGGGAACATAGGGCTGTGAGAACATAGGGCTGTGGGAACATAGGGCTGTGGGAAAGTTATCAGTTACACCTGTACAACAAGTCCAAATGTCTGCTGCTCTTGACTTTGTGCAATTATTAACACTTTAAAACCAAAAGTCACATTAACACAAACTAACTAACTGGTGTAGGCAGCAGTAGAGCAACAACTCCGTCCGTGTTCTGGAGGTTAAATGACTTGGTGGTCCTCAGATTGTATACTTAAAGGGACAGTTCAGATGTTTTCAGCAGCTAAACACATTTTAAGCGTTTAAGATTCACACTTCTGCATAAAATCTAAGCCGTGGCTACGTGGAGATACCGAGCGTATGCCGCAGCCTGACGTCACCTCTCTGTCTCTGCCCCCCCCCCCCCTCCCCTGCAGAGATGGGATCCCAGTCTGAAGCTGTTAGCCGAGGGCTACGCTGCTAAATGTGTGTGGAACCACAACCCCGACCTGGAGGACACTGGAGAGAACCTGTACGCTGGGACCGGGCAGCTGGACCTCCGGGAGGCGCTGGAGAAATGGTTCCTGGGTGAGATGTGTTCACAGAGATAATAATCAGATTATATTCATATTATAATCAGATTATATTCATAATATAATCAGATTATAAAATCAGTTTAAAGAATCAGATTATAATCAGATAATATTCAGATATTAGGCTAGAAGAGAAAGGTTCCACTACATGCAGCATTAAACTATCGTTCAACAGACTTTAGTGTTAATAATTAGTATTAGTAGTAGTTGTCTGTTATGAATGTTGTCGTTACAACCACATTGCATTGTGGGATATTTTTGCAGACGTGGTGTCCAGTGTTTGCATACTGGGATATATTTCACCTGAAATAGTAAGCTATGCAATATATGTCCTATTGGTTTCATACTAAGGTTTCAGACATACTAAAATATCTCACACACTGTTTTAGATACTTAACCCCATGTTAGTGGAGGACGCAGCCAATCAGATGTTAGTGGAGGACGCAGCCAATCAGATGTTAGTGGAGGACGCAGCCAATCAGATGTTAGTGGAGGACGCAGCCAATCAGATGTTAGTGTAGGACGCAGCCAATCAGATGTTAGTGTAGGACACAGCCAATCAGATGTTAGTGGAGGACGCAGCCAATCAGATGTTAGTGGAGGGCGCAGCCAATCAGATGTTAGTGTAGGACGCAGCCAATCAGATGTTAGTGTAGGACGCAGCCAATCAGATGCTAGTGTAGGACGCAGCCAATCAGATGCTAGTGGAGGACGCAGCCAATCAGATGTTAGTGGAGGACGCAGCCAATCAGATGTTAGTGGAGGACGCAGCCAATCAGATGCTAGTGGAGGACGCAGCCAATCAGGAAGCAGAACTGGAGTCACCTCTGTATTATTTTCTGTATTGATATTTGTACCCAAATATTGTATCCCAGCCGTACTTTATTATATATTTTATATACTTCTATATACTTTACTTTATTCCATACAGGAGGTATGAGTTCACTTTGAGAAGTGCTGAGATAGTATTATATATATATATATATATATATTATAAGTATTATACTGAACATAATGTATATAATGTATTATGTGTTATATGTAGAACATCTGGACTATGACTTCCAGAACAACAGCTGTGATGAAGACAAGATGTGCGGACATTACACACAGGTCAGACACACACACACACACACACACACACACACACACACACACACACACATATGATGTGAGTATAATTGTAAATATGGTGGTGGTGATGGATATGACACATGCCTTTGGTGTGGGAGACCCGGGTTTAATTCCCACTGTGATACATCAACCAATGTGTCCCTGAGCAAGGCACTCAACCCCTAGTTGCTCCAGTGGAGTCTTACCTCTGACATATATAGGAACTGTAAGTCGCTTTGGATAAAAGGATCAGCTAAATGACATGTAATGTAATAATGTAATGTAAATATGTGTGTGTGTGTGTGTGTGTGTGTGTGTGTGTGTGTGTGTGTGTGTGTGTGTGTGTGTGTGTGTGTAACAGATGGTGTGGGCTGATACTCACCGAGTGGGTTGTGCGTTCCACCTCTGTAACAACATGGAGGGTCTGGACTGGGAGAGAGTCTCCTTCCTTGTCTGCAACTACTACCCAGCGTCAGTACTTATATAATAATTATACTACTACTACTACTACTACTACTACTAATAATAATAATAATACTTAATATGACTTTGGTTTACGAAGACTTTAAGAACAAACTTTTTACTAAGATCACCTCATATATCTGTGATGGTTTCTTCTGGATGGATGATTATGTTATGCTTTAAGAAAAAGAAAGTTGTCTGTAACAGATGTTATGTTAAAGCTCAGAGAGCAGAGGATTTAGTGTAACTGTACATACACACCGCGGCACGCC
>NC_050184.1:22050258-22055258 GCF_008315115.2 Sander lucioperca | reverse complement strand
CATTACCTTGTAGCTCACGTTATGGCTCCGTAGCAGACGTTTTTATAAAAATAGGCTAACGATTGGGTCATAACCACGAGACTTACTGTCTCATAGTAGAGGAATTACCGTATAGTACAGGAGAAGCTCTCAGGCAGTTTGGACTTCCATTAGCTGTTTAAGTTTAATTACTAATGTTAACTATCATTTTAGTGATCAATAATTAGCCTGTGTCTATGTTATCTCCTTACATATACCTACGCTCTCCGTCTCTGCTAGATTGGGAATGATTGAGATTTCTCTTGGCACAGCTACCAGAAGACTTCCAACTTTCAGACAGGTTGCTCACGTCACATCTACGTCTTCAAGCTCAGTTGGAGGCTGCTCAGTAACGCTCAGCCATCACCGGGAAAGAGACTTCACTGGTCTCCGTCCAGAGACACGGGACCTGCTGGTCCATTATATATATGTCTATGGTTGATACAGGGGCCAGCCATGTTGAATTTTCCGAGCTCGTAAATCCGAGGTCAGGGGGCGTGTTTCCGACTTTGACCTCGTTAAAACTGAGTTCCGAGGTAAATGGAACGCGGCATAAGCATTTGGCCAGTTGGCACCGGCCGGCCTGGTCCCGAGTTGGGACCGAATCAGAAGTTACTCAAATTGGGACGTCCAATCAAAATCAACCACGTCACCTTCAAATGGGATCTCCGTTTGCAGGGTTCATGCTGTACCGGACCCTCCCGGTGATCATGCTGCTCTAGGGGACCGGCTGACAGGCAGAGAGCTCGGCCGGAGCTCCGACTGCTGTCTGTCCGCGCGGCCCTCTGACGGCATCAGTATTAAATTGACAGTTTCATTACCAGTTAAAAATGTCTCGTTGTCGCATTAAATAGTAGTTTGGTACAACTGGTTTTAACGCCTGATGTGAAGTGTAGGCCTACAGGAGTACACATGACAACCCTGAACAAGCAGCGTCGCTCTGCTCCGTCTTTCTGCTGTGCCCCATTCACGTAGTGTTTACACTATGAAGGTTAAACTCTGCAATTAATCCGCGGTTCACATGCATGCATGAACTGTGGTGGTCCGTTACACTGTAGTCTCAACATCACTGATCATTTTTGAATGAATAGTGAATAGAATATAGAAAACATTACACTTCACAAGTTTTGTATCCATAACATGATTGTGTTATTGTACAATTTAGCAGTAAAAGCAGTAGCCTCTGGAAGTCAATCCTACATTTTTCAACTTGGGAGCAAAACGTGCTCCTTGGGGAAAAAAGCCCTGTTTATGCTGATTAAACAACTGGACCTTGGGGTCAAGTGTTGTCGTATCGGCCCATGTCCTGGATGTGAAAGCCCCCTTACTGGACTACCGAATATAATAATATTCCATTATATTTTGTATTTTAAATTGTTACCTGCCACCAAAATTTTGTGATTTCCTTGCCATAAATATAGACGTTTTTACCATAAATTGGTGCCCAAAAATGTATCAGAATGCAGGAATTGAAGTCTTTTACCCTCAAAAACTCCTGGAGGAGGACCCCCAGACCCCCCCCCCCCCTTGCTTTATGTGTTCCCCCAAAGGCCAATTCTGAGCAAGGAAAAATCCTCAAGTATCACAGACAGCCATAAAAAAAACATTAAAATTGCAGTTAGAGAGTTAAAAACAGATGAAAAGATGGAGAACCAGACGGACCATATATACAGTGTCAACAGAGAGACACACGGACAATCGAACAGACAGACAGTGACAAAGACCAACATACTGTAGAGAATGACAGTAACAGCATACAAACAGCATAAACAGACAGTATGTGTACATTTGTTATAAACGTGAGCTCTTTAAAAAGTAGTAAGCATTGTTTGCCAGTTACTTACATTAAATGTTTAAAAATCTGTTACATAAGGTACTGCTTATATTATTTCTCCATCTGTACACAAATGTAATTAGTGAATGCACATGTCCGTGGGGGGGGCTGCATGGTGATGTGGGCTGGTGTGACTACAATGCCAGGGCTGAATTTTGGTCCCAGTCCGCCCCTGACCTGAACACACTGTAAAAAACATCTCCTCACTATCTGCTCACACACACACACACACACACAGACAGACACACACACACACACACACACACACACACAGACAGACACACACACACACACACACACACACAGACAGACACACACACACACACACACACACACACAGACAGACACACACACACACACACACACACACACACACTGCCACCAACAGGTCAGGTCCAGTAGCCTACGTTGAGGACCACGTGTGTTTCCTGGTTGGACGTATTTATCGTCCAGCTGGAGCAGCCGTAGCTGGCTGTCAAAGATGGCGGCTGTTCTGCACATGCTCGACTCCCATCGTGTCTTCACACCGCCGTATTAACCTTCTTCTTCCTGTGTTTCAGTTGCTGACACAGTGGAGGAAGAGGAGGATGAAGAGGAAGAGGGGACAGCTCCTCCTTCAGACCTTCCCTCCATCCAGCCTGCAGAGGAAACAACATATTATATCCAGCTGCTCACCACCAGTACTCCTAGTACTCCTAGTACTCCCAGTATTCCCAGTATTCCCAGTACTCCCAGTACTCCTAGTACTCCTAGTACCTCTTCCTCCATACGGGACTCTGAGGACATGCAACAGCCGGGAACCCTCGCTCCGGACGTCCTGTCAACTCCACCTGGTACAGAGGAGACGAGGGGGGGTGAGGAGGAGGAGGAGGGGAAGGAGGAGGAGGAGGAGGTGAAGGAGGAAGAGGAGGAGGAGGAAGAGGAGGAGGAGGGGAAGGAGGAGGGGAGGGAGGAAGCTGCAGAGAGAGAGGAAGACGTAAGACGGGAAACATATCAGAAGAATAACAAAAATTCTGCCGGCGGATCAAAATCTTCTTGTTCTTCTTGTGTCCTGTCGGTCTGTCTGACTGTCATCCTGACTCTGACAGGAAGAGGACTGCTTGGTCTATAAGATGTCAGAAAATGTCCTTCAGTGTTTCCCAAAAGCCCAGAATCCCCATCACCAAACCCACCAGATTCCAAGTAAATAATCAGGACTTTTAGCGTGTATAGAGCCAGCATATTTCCACCAGACTCCATGTAAATAATCAGGACTTTTAGCATGTATAGAGCCAGCATATTTCCACCAGACTCCATGTAAATAATCAGGACTTTTAGCATGTATAGAGCCAGCATATTTCCACCAGACTCCATGTAAATAATCAGGACTTTTAGCGTGTATAGAGCCAGCATATTTCCACCAGACTCCATGTAAATAATCACTACTTTTAGCGTGTATAGAGCCAGAATATCTCCACATGTAAATGGGTGAATTAAGGGTTTATTTCAACCAAACCAGAGTGGTGATTGTTGGAACAGTGGAAAGATGAACCAAGACGGCTTTGGATAGTTTTATTTAGTTTCTGTCCAATTTGAATGAAGTGTGTTTTACGATGATAAAAGTCCTGATTATTTACATGGAGTCTGGTGGGTTTGGTGATGGTGATTTCGGGGATGTTTCATGTTAAACTAAAAGGATCTTACTCTTTAACTAAAAGGTCTATCTCTGTAGGGATCCATCCCATAATATTGTCAGACTCTTAGAATAATAATCTGAGTCTGTCAGCAGCAACAACAGAACTTTTAGTGACTCTAACTGCTGCTGAACATTAGTCCTGTAGGGTTACATTACAGCTTGGTTCTGGTTTAATACGGGACCAGTTTCACAGATTGTTGTTCAATCAGACACTCAGACACACACACATGGAGACAGAGAGTCCAGGGTGATAACCCCCCCCAAGTTACCCTTTAAGAGTTGTTATTTCTGTAAGTTACGTTAAGTAACAACCTTGACTGAGAACAACATCACACCACAGGTCTGGAAGCAGGCTACCTGTTTCCCTTGTTTGTTCCACACACAGTCATACACAGGTTTGTTTCACTATCTTTGTGGGGACCCGTCATTGACATAATGCATTCTCTAGCCCCTTACCTTAACCTTAACCATCTCAACTAAATGCCTAACCTTAACCCTTACCCTCACCCTAACCATAACCTAATTCTAACCCTAATCCTAAAACCAAGTCTTAACCCTCAAACAGACCTTTAACCTTGTGGAGTCCAGCATTTTGGCCCCACAAAGCTGTCGGGACCCCACAAGTATACTGGACTCCTGGTTTTTGGAGCCCACAAATATAGTTAAACAAGAACACACACACACACACAGACTCACACACAGACTCACACATAGACTCACACACACACACACACACACAGACTCACACACAGACACACACACACACACACACACACACACACACACACACACACTCAGTTAACCCTCCATTCCATAAAGAGACAGAGAGTTTCACGTTTCACCAGAGTTGTTTTTAAAGGGGTGATAGAATGAGTGTACCTCGTCATAGTGTAATAAGTCAGTTTGGAGGTAACTAGGACATACAGAGAACCTCACAGTCCCATTGACACCTCTTTCCTCTGAAAATCTCACAGTTTGAAACTGCTGCTGAAAACGGGCCAATCTCAACAAAGCTAAAAGTTGACGTTGACTCGGTGGCTCCTCCTTATTTGGCTCTGGTCTCTATCTTTGTCACGCCCAAACATTGACATACACCACTGATCTGAGACCAGGTAGTCTTCTGAATCTAGGTCGCACAGATCTCAGAATTTACATAGTTGATTTCTCGCATAAAAAAGTCTCAGAAGTGAATTTAGTAATGAAATAGTAGACAAACACTGTATACCATTGCAGTGTCTGAAATATGAGGCCTGCAGTCTCGTGTCCAATGTATGTCTATGTGGTTCGCTCAACCAATCAGTGCGCAGCTCATGTATATATTCATGAGCATACCATATAAGGCAGAAAAGCTCTCATTTCAATCCAGGCCCATTTAACAGGGATGCATTAGGGCCAAAAGAATAGCACTTGGACTATTATCAGCCCAACCAATGTTCCATACCCTATTAGGAGACCTTAAGGAACAGCTTGAAA
>NC_050184.1:22035258-22045258 GCF_008315115.2 Sander lucioperca | reverse complement strand
ACAATCCCAGAAGTGGAACATCGTGGTATAGACTAGGAAAAGATGAATAAGCGTTTGTTTATTTGTTTGGTTGTGGTCGATTTACATAATCATTTCCGTCCCGCTGGCTGCCAACACCTTCATCATTAACGTTGACCCAGAGACTAGTAGGGCTAAGGTCATATATCGATATTATATCCACATCGATATAAGAGACTAGATATACTCTTATAATGTCCTAATATTGGGATATGAGTGTGTGTGTGTGTGTGTGTGTGTGTGTGTGTGTGTGTGTGTGTGTGTATCTACATTTTTTTGTCAAGCTGCAGAAATGATCCTCCGTCTCGGCGAGTTTTTCTTGGAAAGTGTTTGCTGTTTCCTGTGTGTCTCCTTCCTGTCTGCTCGCTAAAGCGTGAAGACACATCTCAGTAATTGATGTCTGTAGACGCCTCGCAGTGCTGGAAGAAGTACTCACTAAAAGTACTAATACCACACTGTAAAAATACTCTCTCACGCACGCACGCGCAAACACACACACACACAGACACACACACACACACACACATAGACAGGCACACACACACACACACACACACACAGTTTACTTTAGAATCAAACATCAGATTTTATAAACTACATGTGTGTTGTGTGCAGTAATCTTAATGTGTAAAGTAACTAGTAACTAAAGCTGTAACAGATGAATGTAGTGGAGTAAAAAGTACTATATTTCTCTCTGTAATGTAGTGGAGTAGAAGTAGAAAGCGGCATGAAAAGAAAAGACTCAAGTAAAGTACAAGTACCTCAACATTTGGACTGAAGTACAGTACATGTACTTAACGAGCCGTTCCCGGCTGAACGATCAAAAGGCTCGTTGCTCTGTAGACACGCAGAGCTGATCAACGGACGCTTCCTCTCCGAGCGCTGGAACGCGCGATTATCCGGCTACGCGCGTCAGAGCAGCTTTCATACTGGACGTAAACACACACCTTACTATCAGCTGACCTCCTGGACGTAAACACACACCTTACTATCAGCTGACCTCCTGGACGTAAACACACAACTTACTATCAGCTGACCTCCTGGACGTAAACACACACATTAATATCAGCTGACCTCCTGGACGTAAACACACACCTTAATATCAGCTGACCTCCTGGGACAGACCGCCACGGGACATCAGGAAAGGATCTGATGGCTGCTGAGGCGACACAGAGTCACATAAACACACAGCACAAGACATGAGATAGAGTCACTGCACATATATACATGTCTACATATACATGTCTACATACATATATATATATATATATATATATATATATATATATATATATATATATATATATATATATATACACACACGTCTACATACAACACATCACTGAATATAGAGCAGAGAGAGGCAGATACACACACACACACACACACAGACACACACACACACACACACACACAGACACACACACACATACATACAGTGTTTATAGGATCTCTGTAGGGTCAGACGATATTTTAAAATTATCCAACAGTGTTTTCTTGAGAATGCCGATATGTGATCTGACCGCCGGTCTGACAGGCTGACTATCATGAAGCATTCGTACATATCGCTAAAAGTAAGGCTCTCTAATCCGTACGTATTTATTACTGTCAGCAGTACATTGACTGCTGCTGTGTAAGCTCATGCCCCGGAAGAAGCACCTTTTAGACACTTATTTTAAAAAAAATTTGGTGTTTTTCCTGATGTTTTTGTACTTATTTTCTCCTCGTCTTCAATGATTTGGACTGGTGGCACCCAGAGCGTCCGTTGCCGTCACCACGGGCCGCCCTGCGTGCACAACACTTTCAAACCTCGACTGACTAAAAGAGCAGCGACGTGTCTTTGTGCTGTCATGAATTATGTTCTTTTTGTTCAGTGAATGAATGAATAAATGAATGGATGGATGGATGAATGTATCCGTGTGACAAGACTTCACACATGATTATAAACCAGAGCAGAACAACACGTACTATTTCATACAAAACACAGTCTGTAATAATTATAACTTACATAATACAATGATCTGTCTGAGACTTTGAGAGCAGAGTTGGACGCATCAACAGAAAGCAACCATTCAAATGTTTAGTCATCTGCAGCAGAATAGTTCAGGGTGAAGGACTGACACGCTCGCTTTGTACTAAACAAAAGATGACTCACGTAACACTTCACCCGAATCACTCGCCGCTCTCGGTCTTAAATCCCTCTGAGAGCCAGCGTCGACACTCACGGGAACAAATGGAGCTCTTTGGCTCACAAATATAATACAGATGGAGAATCAGATTGGTTCAAACATACACAGATACTGCAGAAAGTTAAGGAGAAAACACAAGACTTTCACCAGGAAACAGGTGTTCATGTCCTGAAGAAATTTCAATTAAATTGTATTTATAGTATCAAATCATAACAAGAGTTATCTCGAGACACTTTACAGATAGAGTAGGTCTAGACCACACTCTAATTTACCCAACAATTCCAGTAATTTCCCCAAGAGCAAGCATTAGCAATGGCTAATGCAACAGTGGTGAGGAAAAACTCCCTTTCAGGAAGAAACCTGGGACAGACCCAGACTCTTGGTAGGAGGTGTCTGACGGTGCTGGTTGGGGATGTGCTGAACAGTGGCAATAATAGTCACAAAGATAATGGAACAGTGACTACAAATGGTAGTCGTAGTAGTTCATGTCATAACAGGGCACTGCAGGGCATTACAGGCTGTAGCATGGCACAGCACAGCATGGGTGGGCGTAGCAAGACGCAGACACTTTTAGAGACTAGGAACCACGAGAAGCTCTGAGTTCTGGGAGCGTAGTGCTCTAGTGGGACAATAAGGTACTAAGAGCTCTTCTAGATATGATGGTGCTAGACCATTTAGAGCTTTGTAGGTCAGGAGAAGGATTTTAAATTCAATCCTGGATTTTACAGGAAGCCAATGCAGAGAAGCTAATACAGGAGAAATATGATCTCTTTTGTTAGTTCTTGTCAGAACACGTGCTGCAGCATTCTGGATCAGCTGGAGAGTCCTAAGGGACTTATTTGAGCATCCTGATAATAAGGAATTACAGTAGTCCAGTCTTGAAGTAACAAATGCATGGACTAGTTTTTAAGCATCTTTTTGTGACAGGATGTTCCTGATTTTGGCAATGTTACGAAGATGGAAAAAGGCTGTTCTTGAGGTTTGTTTTAAGTGGGCGTTAAAGGATAGATCCTGATCAAAAATAACTCCTAGATTTCTGACAGTAGTACTGGAGGCCAGGGCAATACCATCTAGGGTAGCTATATATTTAGATAATGAAGTTCGGTGGTGCTTGGGTCCCAGAACAATCACTTAAGTTTTGTTTGAGTTTAACATCAGAAAATTGTGGGTCATCCAAGGTTTTATATCTTTAATGCACGCTTGAAGTTTAGCTAACTGACCGCTTTCGTCTGGCTTGATTGACAGATATAATTGGGTGTCATCTGCGTAACAGTGAAAGTTAATTGAGTGTTTCCTAATAATATTGCCTAGAGGAAGCATATATAAGGAGAATAGAATTGGTCCAAGCACTGAGCCTTGAGGAACGCCATGGTTAATTTTAGCGTACTTGGAGGATTTATCGTTGATATTAACAAATTGGGATTGATCAGAGAAATAGGACTTAAACCAGTTTAGTGCGATTCCTTTAATGCCAACTAAATGTTCCAGTCTCTGTAAGAGGATGGTATGGTCAATAGTATCGAATGCAGCACTAAGATCTAATAAGACAAGTACGGAGACAAGTCCTTTGTCAGCAGCAGTTAGAAGGTTGTTAGTGATTTTCACCAGTGCCGTCTCTGTGCTATGATGCTTTCTAAATCCTGACTGAAAGTCCTCAAATAGACTATTTCTATGTAAAAAGTCACATAACTGATTAGCGACTACTTTCTCAAAGATCTTGGAGAGAAAGGGAAGGTTAGATATAGGTCTATAGTTGGCTAAGACCTCAGGATCGAGGGTGGGTTTTTTCAGTAGAGGTTTTATCACAGCTACTTTAAATGACTGCGGTACATAACCTGTCAATAAAGACATATTTATCATATCTAGTAATGAAGTGTTAACCACGGGTAGTGCTTCTTTAAGTAGCCTCGTTGGGATGGGGTCCAAGAGACAGGTAGATGGCTTAGCTGAAGAGACCTTTAACATTAATTGTTGAGGGTTTATAGGATAAAAGCAGTCTAAGTATATGTCAGGTCTAGTCGTTCTTTCTAGGACTCCTGCATTCAAAGGTGAACCGTTAGAGGTTGAGGGCAAAAGGTGATGAAGTCCATCCCTAAATAATTTTATCGTTAAAGAAACTCATGAAGTCGTCACTACTCAGAACTATAGGAATAGATGGCTCAATAGAGCTGTGGCTATCTGTCAGCCTGGCTACAGTGCTGAAAAGAAACCTTGGGTTGTTCTTATTTTCTTCTATTAGTGATGAATAGTAGTCTGATCTGGCCTTTCTTAGGGTCTTCCTATAGGTTTTCAGACTGTCTTGCCAGTCTAAACGAGATTCTTCCAGTTTGGTGGAACGCCATTTACTTTCAAGTTTTTGTGAGATTTGTTTTAATTTGCGAGTTTGGGAGTTATACCAAGGTGCTAGTTTCCTTTGCTTCATCGTCTTCTTTTTGATAGGAGCAACAGAGTCTAAAGTAGTCCGTAGGCAGGCTGTAGCACCGTCTACGAAATTATCAATTTGAGAGGGACTAAAGTTAACATAAAGATCCTCTGTTATACTAAAGCACAATTTTGAGTTAAATGCTGTTGGAATATCTTCCTTAAATTAGCTATAGCACTGTCAGATAGGCATCTAGTGTAGAAGGTTTTATCTAATTTCATATAGTCGGGTAGTAAGAATTCGAAAGTTATTAGAAAATGGTCTGATAATAAAGAATTCTGCGGAAATACTATTAAATCTTCAATTTTGATGCCATATTCTAGCACAAGGTCGAGGGTGTGGTTAAAACAGTGCGTGGCCTCGTGCACACTCTGACTGAAACCAATAGAATCTAACAGTGAGTTGAAAGCAGTACTAAGGCTATTGCTCTCAACGTCCACATGGATATTAAAATCACCTAATAATTATTTTATCTGATTTTAGGACTACACATGACAAAAACTCTGAGAATTCAGATAAAAATTCAGAATATGGACCTGGTGCTCGGTAGACAACAACGAATATAATTGGCTGTACTGTTTTCCATGTTGGGTGTTGAAGATTAAGAACAAGGCTTTCAAACGAGTTATAATTTAGTTTCGGTTTAGGATTAATTAACAGGCTCGAGTCAAATATGGCTGCAACTCCCCCTCCTCGGCCTGAGCCTCGTGGAATTTGGGTATTATTATGACTGGGAGGAGTGGCTTCATTTAGACTGACATACTCTTCATGGCCCAGCCATGTTTCAGTTAGACAGAATAGATCAATTTGATTATCGGATATCAATTTGTTTACCAATATTGCTTTAGAAGACAGAGATCTGATATTTAATAGTCCACATTTGATTTTCCTATTCTGTTCTATCGTTGCAGCGGTTGTTTTAATTCCAGTTAGGTTGTTTAGTATAGCACCTCGTTGGTTTACGTTTGATTTTACCGATCTCAGTCGGGGGACAGACACCGTAGTTATGGGATTATGAATGGGTGGCTGCTCCAAAGGAAGCACAGAGGAGCATGTAGCGCTGTACCTCTACTGATATTATTGATTATAACTGGAATGATGTAGCTGGTCTGTGGGTTAGCAGAGTTATTTGTAAAGGAGTGAGAGCTTATGGGAGAGTGTGACTGGGAAGTGCGCTTGTGTGTGTGTTTACGGGGTGCAAACAGTCAATCAAAGGTCTGGGTCTGCAGGGCGTACCGCAAATTCCCACATAGCATCTGGCTGCCGCGTCTATTGGGATGAATCCCGTCCCTGCTGAACAGGGAGCCACGTTCCCAGAACAGATTAAAATTGTCAATAAAACCTATCTTGTGGATGTTGCATGTAAGCTGGAGCCAGGCGTTAAGATTGAATAGTTTGCTAAAAAGGCATGCTCCGCGACGTAGAGATGGAAGTGGACCCAAAATAAAAATCTTTTTCCCAGTGCTTTTAAAGCTTCAATGAGAGTGCCGAAGTCTTTCTTTGTGCGCTCACTCTGCTGGTAGGACATGTCGTTATGTCCACAATGGACCACGATGCGGTTAACAGAGGTTGGGAGTGAAGGTATCAGGTCCACAGCTTTAGCCAGGATGTCTGCAACTTTGGCTCCAGGAAAGCAGTGTGTGACAGCATTAAAAAACCTTATATTTCGGGTGATGTCGTGTGATGACAGCTGGTCAGTCGGCTTTGAAGCGGGGCGAGCCCGGGTAACCTTTGTTTGCATTTTCAAGCAACGAGGAAATCCTGTGGGGAGGTGGGGACTCGCCAGGTGTGAAGGTAGCCATGGAGCTGGCGTTAGGCTGAAGCTAATGTTTACTACTCATAGAAAATGTGCAGTCCTCAACGCACAGGTACGTAGATTTGCGTAGATGCTGGCTCTTTCTAGAGACTAAAGACTACCAGGGGGTTAAAAATAAACAAAAAACTAAGCAACTAGTACAACGTTTTTCTCGATATAATACTATTTTCCTCCGTCTGTCTTCTGTCCCTCCACACTCTCACACTGCGTTACCTTCCGCTTCCGGTTCAGGATCTGTCCGTGAATGCACACTGATTTTTTACGTATCAGTTAAGGAGAAAATATAAGAAACAGGTGTTCATGTCCTGGGGGGTCAGTTATATGACATGTAAACTTAGACCCTTTAGAAGGTTAATGGGAATCATTGGTTGATTTTAAACTGCAGTAACTGAAACTCACTGGATCTAACTGCCTCATCTGACACGTTGATTTCATTCTGCATGCTGGACGTGATTTAGTGCCGAGACGGAGAACGGAGTCGCTTTCTGCAGAGTTTAGCACTTTGAGTGAAAACTGAGTCAAAGCCTGAAACTGTGTGTGAGAGAGAGAGAGAGAGAGAGAGAGAGAGAGAGATCAGTGTGTGTTACTGTCAAAGTGCAGTGGAGTGTAACACACTTCTTCAGGGTATACAGCACATCACTCTGATTTCTGTGTGTGTGTTTGTGTGTGTGTGTGTGTGTGTGTGTGTGTGTGTGTGTGTGTGTGTGTGTGTGTGTGTGTGTGTGTCTGTGTGTGTGTGTGTGTGTGTGTGTGTGTGTGTGTGTGTCTGTGTGTGAAGCAGGTTTCCAGATATGAACTGGTGTATAAATGTTTGTTTTGTGCAGATATTTCTGTATCTCTGTGTGCGCTTGTTTTTCTGTGTTAATGTGTGTGTGTGTGTGTGTGTGTGTGTGTGTGTGTAGGCTTTTCTCACCATTATCTGGTTAAGGTGCAGAGTTAACGTACTTAGTAACGTTACAGTGCTGGACGTGTGATATAACGAGACCGAGCTCGTCTCTCTCGGCTCTGCAGACATGAGGACAGAACGTCCTCCGGGGCGAGAGCTGTCCTTCATGTCCCGAGCCGACAGAATGGTGACACACGTGTGAGGCCTTCTCTGTCGTAAACACACCGCTCTGTGTGTGATCAGCATAATCAACGCCAGAGCAGGGGGAATGAGAGGGGGAAACGCCAGAGCAGGGGGAATGAGAGGGAGGAAACACCAGAGCAGGGGGAATGAGAGGGAGGAAACACCAGAGCAGGGGGAATGAGAGGGGGAAACGCCAGAGCAGGGGGAATGAGAGGGGGAAACGCCAGAGCAGGGGGAATGAGAGGGAGGAAACACCAGAGCAGGGGGAATGAGAGGGCGAAACACCAGAACAGGGGGAATGAGAGGGGGATACACCAGAGCAGGGGGAATGAGAGGGGGAAACGCCAGAGCAGGGGGAATGAGAGGGAGGAAACACCAGAGCAGGGGGAATGAGAGGGGGAAACGCCAGAGCAGGGGGAATGAGAGGGGGAAACGCCATAGCAGGGGGAATGAGAGGGCGAAACACCAGAACAGGGGGAATGAGAGGGGGATACACCAGAACAGGGGGAATGAGAGGGGGAAACGCCATAGCAGGGGGAATGAGAGGGGGAAACACCAGAGCAGGGGGAATGAGAGGGCGAAACACCAGAACAGGGGGAATGAGAGGGGGATACACCAGAGCAGGGGGAATGAGAGGAGGAAACGCCAGAACAGGGGGAATGAGAGGGGGATACACCAGAGCAGGGGGAATGAGAGGAGGAAACATAGCAGAACATATTCCTTTTAAAGCTATAGTGCGTAGTTTCTGTCGCCCCCATGAGGAATTCTAAGTAATGACAACAACACTCACCTTCCCATCACGCCACAGTCTCCTGAACACAGCTGTGTGGAGCTGATAGTCTTAATTACTGTAACTTTGGATCAACTCATCTGGCTTGAATGTAACGGACATTAATTAATATAATAAAGTTACACAGCAAGCTTTAAACCAAAACATAGCCGTGGAGATGTAGCCTGAGATCAGCTGGAACAGAAACACACAGAGTTCTCTCCAACGTACAATAGATGGCCCAGTGTGCCTTGATCACTTTATCACTGGACTGCCTTCATCTCTCATCAATACTACAGATACTACTACAGATAATACTACAGATACTACTGCATATAATACTACAGACACTACTGCATATAATACTACAGATACTACTACAGATAATACTACAGATACTACTGCATATAATACTACAGACACTACTGCATATAATACTACAGATACTACTGCAGATAATACTACAGATACTACTGCATATAATACTACAGACACTACTGCATATAATACTACAGATACTACTACAGACACTACTGCATATAATACTACAGACACTACTGCATATAATACTACAGATACTACTACAGATACTACTACAGACACTACTGCATATAATACTACAGATACTACTGCAGATAATACTACAGATACTACTGCATATAATACTACAGACACTACTGCATATAATACTACAGATACTACTGCAGATAATACTACAGATACTACTGCATATAATAATAAAGATACTACTGCAGATACTACTGCAGATACTACTGTAGATAATACTACAGATACTACTGCATATACTACTACAGACACTACTGCATATAATACTACAGATACTACTGCAGATACTACTACAGATAATACTGCATATAATACTACAGTTAATACTACAGATACTACTGCAGATACTACTACAGATAATACTGCATATAATACTGCAGATACTACTACAGCTAATACTACAGATACTACTGCAGATACTACTACAGATAATACTGCATATAATACTGCAGATACTACTACAGATAATACTGCATATAATACTGCAGATACTACTACAGCTAATACTACAGATACTACTGCAGATAATACTGCAGATACTACTACAGCTAATACTACAGATACTACTGCAGATACTACTGTAGATAATACTACAGATACTACTGCAGATACTACTGCAGATAATACTGCAGATACTACTGCGGATAATACTACAGATACTACTGCAGATACTACTACCGATACTACTGCAGATAATACTACAGATAATACTGCAGATAATACTACAGATACTACTACAGATACTACTGCAGATAATACTGCAGATACTACTGCAGATAATAATACAGATACTACTACAGATACTACTGCAGATACTACTGCAGATAATACTGCAGATACTACTGCAGATAATACTACAGATACTACTGCAGATACTACTGCAGATAATACTACAGATACTACTACCGATAATACTGCAGATACTACTACAGCTAATACTACAGATACGACTACAGCTAATACTACAGATAATACTGCAGATACTACTACAGCTAATACTACAGCTACTACTACAGCTAATACTACAGATACTACTACAGCTAATACTACAGATAATACTGCAGATACTACTACAGATAATACTGCATATAATACTGCAGATACTACTACAGCTAATACTACAGATACTACTGCAGATACTACTGCAGAT
>NC_050184.1:22022758-22030258 GCF_008315115.2 Sander lucioperca | reverse complement strand
TGATTTGACCTGTTCTTGCCTTGTTCTTAGGGTAGTGTTCTTCTTCCTTACTTTTTTCTGCTTTTGTCAAAGTTTTTTTTCACTTTTTTCGAAGTTTGTCTCTTTTTGTAATTTTTTGTCTCTTTTGTCGCCCTAGTGTTGCCTTCCTTCTTTCTACTGGGTTTTTTCCGAAGTATTTATTACTATTTTCGACCTATTCTTGCCATACTTCCTTCTTTCTACCGTCTTTTTTCCAAGTTTTTGCCTTTTCTCATCATCATCTAAATGTTTTCCAGGTCCAAGGCTGTTGTTTAGTAAATCTATCGCTGACATCATCGCTGTATTCTTCCTCTTTATAGAGACTTGTTTTTTCTACTAAAAATTTGGGTTAGTGGGTACATGGCTTAAAAACACTGTTCAAAGGAGGAACATTATTGCATTGAAAAGCTTGAGAACCAGTGGTCTAGAGGAAATAGTGAGGGAGGGGATGAGGGAACAGTTTCAAATACAGCTTTTGTCTTCTCTACACAGACCTTACTACGGTCACATGACCGCGTCACCTGACCTGTACTCGGCCGATAGTCGCATGATGATGTCGCCTGATGTCTATAATCCACCCAACGGCTACCTGCAGAGATCCTCCAATGAGCAGCACTTGGGTAACAACTACCTGCCCAGCGTCTCCTACAGCTTAGATCACCTGGACAGACTGGACTACCAGGTGATTGATTCTGTTTCTCAACTCATGTTTGTCTCAAGGGTTGGGTACCGAAACCTAGTTCCACTATGGAACCGGTTCCTACGCAACCGGTAGGAATCGGACCGGATTAGAACGCAAATTTCGGTTCCTCATTTCGGTTCCACTTAATGTGTCGACTGAAACATTTTCCCTCTGTTGCTCCGAAACGGACGTAAAAATATCCCCCTTTGTTGTTCGTCTACTTTTAAAATTACATATTTTCTCTCTGGGCTCACCAAAACGGACGTAAAAGCACATTTTCGGCTACCACATCTATAAAAGAGCCTTTATTTGATATAATTTTTCAGGTTTTCAAGAATCGGTTTAGGAATCGGAATCGTAAAAATCCAAACGATACACCACCCAGCCCTATCTGTGTGTCTGATTCAGTGGTTCCCACCCAGGGGTACTTCTCAGGGTTTTTCCTGCATAGAGCAAGGTTTGGCTACTTGTTTAGGAAACTTAACAGGGTTTGGCTTTTATTTGTGCATTTGAAGTTACAGAAGCTAGGCGCTAATCCTCCAGGCCGGAGGTAAAGGATAAGAGGCCTACCTTTGTCGTTGACTCCAGGGGCCACTTCCCCCTCCACGTCGGGCCAGCTCTTTCAGCGCCGACACTCAGTTGACCGTTCATTCGTAGACATTGAAGACGCGGACCTAACATTAACAGACCTTGGTGGGGAAATATCACAACAAATCAGAAACACATCCTCCTCTCACTGACTCTCTGTCTGAGTCAGTAAGTCTCACTCTCCGCCTGCTTCACTTCCGCTTTACAACCTCTGAGACGTAGGTAAGCCATGCCCACCCCAGCCTGGAGACCAATTAAAACTAATAGGTGGATCCTGCCGTGACAGGAAGCATCAGGATGCATTAGTGTTTACATCCCAACTGTCCCGTTCTTGTCCTGCGTGTCACGTAAACGTACCTTTAATAAGCCCACCCACCATCTTTTCCTAAACCTAACTGCGTCAAAAGTGATGCCAGTAGTCCCGACCCAGCGCGATTAGATAAAGTGCATTGTTATTGGCGCTAAAGGAGACTTTTAGCGTCAATAACAACGCCAAAGGCACCTGACGAAGCGTCTGTATTTAATGCGATGGGAGTGAGAAGGTTTTGTTTTACGTGACTCATTTTAAGCCAATCCCTGACGTTTTACTAACCCTTACTAAGTAATTTTGTTTGCCTGAACTTAACAAGTTCCCGTGGAAGCTAATGTGGGGGTACACTGATCTAATTCATTCTACGCGACTTTCTATTCTGATGTTTTTTTCTGTTCCAGGGTCCAGAAATGTTGCCATACCAGAATAACTCAGAGAGCTGTCTGATTGGCTGCTACAACACAGAAGAGATGGAGCCAAATCATTTCCCCAGACAGGTAGCTCATTTCACTTTTAAAGTGTGAGCACGAATGCAGATTTTGTGGGATGTCATGATTCTCCAAATCCATGATTTGATTTCTATTTTAAGGTCACGATTTAATTAAATTTTCGTTTTAAACATTTTTGTTTTCAGCAGTAACACAACGCCACATTAAGAGTTTGTGGCAGAGGGGTACTTTGAGAATTTCAGTTTCTCAGAGTTTACGCGGTGCACTTGAATGCACCTATAGTTAAAAAAGGTTCACCTGAATGCACCATGGAGTCCCGTCACAGCCCACATGCTTTACCTTCGTTGTTTGATTCCTTAACTCTCTCACGGGCATAAGTGTCCCACAATGCAATGGGGTAGTAACGATAATGCTCATAACAGACAAACCAAGAAGCTCTGTAACGTTAGAAACACTTTCATTTGCATTTCTACATATTTAAATGACGGTCTAGTTGTTTACCTTTTTCAGTAATTTAAGCATTATCTGGCGATGCTGCTAAAGCCGATGTTCGGCAAGGGTTACCATGGTTACGCCTCTCCAACTGCAAGGAGGCTCTCTGGAAGTGACGTTGAAAATTACAGCTTAGTGCGTCTGAAAAGATGCACACTGCTGTTTGTTTACCCTAAAGTACAGTATGTTGACCGATAGTTTACAGGTTGAGTCTGTAGAGCAGAGGACGCCACCATGGTGTCTGGAAAAGCTAACGTTACCCTGTGTCTTTAGCTGCATGCTACCAGCCGTTAAGCTAACGTTACCCTGTGTCTTTAGCTGCATGCTACCAGTCGTTAAGCGCTAACGTTACCCTGTGTCTTTAGCTGCATGCTACCAGCCGTTAAGCTAACGTTACCATGTCTTTAGCTGCATGCTACCTACCGTTAAGCTAACGTTACCCTGTGTCTTTAGCTGCATGCTACCTACCGTTAAGCTAACGTTACCCTGTGTCTTTAGCTGCATGCTACCAGTCGTTAAGCTAACGTTACCCTGCGTCTTTAGCTGTATGGTACCAGCCGTTAAGCTAACGTTACCTTGTATCTTTAGCTGCATGCTACCAGCCACTAAGATAACGTTACCATGTGTCTTTAGCTGCATGGTACCAGCCGTTAAGCTAACGTTACCTTGTGTCTTTAGCTGCATGCTACCAGCCGTTAAGCTAACGTTACCCTGTGTCTTTAGCTGCATGCTACCAGTCGTTAAGCTAACGTTACCCTGTGTCTTTAGCTGCATGCTACCTACCGTTAAGCTAACGTTACCCTGTGTCTTTAGCTGCATGCTACCAGCCGTTAAGCTAACGTTACCATGTCTTTAGCTGCATGCTACCTACCGTTAAGCTAACGTTACCCTGTGTCTTTAGCTGCATGCTACCAGTCGTTAAGCTAACGTTACCCTGTGTCTTTAGCTGCATGGTACCAGCCGTTAAGCTAACGTTACCTTGTGTCTTTAGCTGCATGCTACCAACCGTTAAGCTAACGTTACCCTGTGTCTTTAGCTGCATGCTACCAGCCATTAAGATAAGCTGTGTCTGTTGTTGTTTTCTTCAGATGTGCCCAAGTAGGCGGGTGGAGAGAAAATAAATACTGGTGGAATCATCAATCCTGCTCGCAAGATTTTTGACTTAAAATCTGAATTGAGACACACCTACTGATAAAATAACGACTATGTTCTCTTACCTTCTCTTTAGTCCGACTATCAGCCGCCGTGGCGGTCCGACCGTCTCCTCGGATACCTTCCACTCAGCGAGCTGGATAGCGGGCTGGGCTGCGGCCCGGACAGCCCGCACCACCGGATGGTTCTCTCGGAGGCCGAGACGGACGCTATGTCCTCACTGCCGGGCCACACCCCTTCGTCCCCAGGCTCCTCCTCTTCCTCCGAGTCGCTGCTCTCCTCCGAACCCAGCGACTCTGGCTTCCACAGCGTCAGCACCGGGGAACACCGGCGGCTGCATAAGATTCACGGAAGCCACGCCCACAGACAGACTCACCACCTTCGCTCGGGCCACTCCCCCCGAGAGCAGAGAGGACGCTGGGATCTGGAGTCCATCCCCGAGACGACTCCGATGGCTCACTCTGGAGCGCCACAGGCATCCCGCTGCACTGTGGGAAACAGCACGACCACAACGGTTCACTTCCACCGAGCAGAGAGGAGTCCCACCTTACCTCGCCACCACTCGCTGGCTTCGCCTTCTGCTGGTTAGTAAAACTCTACAAATCACTCCCCTAACCGGGGTTAACAATAAGGGTTGCCCGATGGCCTGGGGCAATCCATAGAGCAACCCACTTGACTAGTTTTAATAGTGTTTCCCAACACTAGAGGCACAGGCTGGGCACCAAAATACAAAAAACCACATTCCAGCCAATCACAGACAAGATGGTTGGGGGAGGGGGTAGGGCTTAGTGACAGTTAGTCATGACAGTTCCAGAAACATGGGGGGAGGGGCGAGCTTGCTCTGTTTGTTTGGTGTTTACTTGGAACATCAACAGAAGTGACGTCATTCAGGAACTCATAGTGCACCTTTAAAGTGTTTGCATAAAAAATACAAATGTTCCAACACAAACTCTCTATTTTTATAATGCACCGGGGGCCTCATGTATTAAAGACTGCACAGCTTTCAGACCAGAAGATGGCGTCAGCCAAAACTTGAAAAGTACCTACGCACAGAAATATTCACATGTATAAAACCGGGCGTACGCACCTTTCCTTTATACATCATAATCAACGTGAAATTGAGCGCACATGAACGAGTGACCGACCCCCCCTTGCCTCCTCCCATAAATTAATATGGAAATTACTATAAATGCGCCCCTAACGTCATTCTTTGTTCAATCACAACGGGTTATCCCGCTCCAGACGGAAAAAAAACTTCACCGACTGTGAGGTTGAGGTGCTGATCACGGGGGTGGAGGCGAGAAAAAAATGGATCTGTTTGGAGGTTTGTCATCTCGGATAAGCAATATGCCCAGAGTGGCAAATGGTGACCGGGCGGTGAACGCACCGAACCATGGCAGGAATAAAAAAAAAAACAATGTCTAATGTCGAAGTGGAAATCAAGAGAAAAGTGGCAGCGCCACACCAGTTACAGAACAACATGCATCTCAGTGTCAGTCCAAATTAACCACAATAAGTAGTTTGAACTCACTGATGTAATGCCATTTATTTTCTAAGTGTTAGTACGCTCAGTGAAACTGAGTCCAGCGCGAGGGAGACCCGACTCAGAGGAGGAGAGGTTAGTGAGGCCAGCGTCTCCACGGCAGCTGATCCGCTGTGCTACGCATGGATGAAATAATGAAATAGTAAATAGGGCTACAGTAACAGAAATATGTGCAGAATTAAGACAGTCAAGACGGCCCAGTGTTTGGTGGACCGGGTACACCTTGTTCACTTAACAGCCTACAAATCAACCACGGGATCAATTACGCATCACCTGAGTTTGCCCCCCCGACACAGCGTTTGTTCCTGGGGAGATGGATCCGTGCGTCCCGCCTCCTGTGCACCATGGATGTCTACAGAATCACAGACACTATTGCATTTTTCCATGCCGATCTTTTTGTTGCCAGTAAGATATTTCATCTATGGGAAATACAGAGGATGACTCAAAGTATTTTCTAAGTGGATTTTTCATTCATTTCCCGTCCTCATGTTTAGCAGAGGTTAACTAGCCTCCAAATTAAACAGTTAGTAGTGTGAAAGATGTGAAACATTATCCACATAAATGATCAAACTTTTATGGAGTATCAGCGGATATAATTATGTTTTTTCATAGACAACATCACAGACGTATGCCAGTAAGTGAAGTGGTAGAATTCGCCACGTCACAGAGCCAGACAAGACTTTGCGTGACGGCCCGCACATTCTCACGTCAAGTTAATTTTTATAAATCACACCGTGTACGGGATAACCAGCATACGCAGCGTTTATACATGAGGCCCCAGGTTCATGTTTACATTAAGAACTGACCCCCAACCACTTTGTTTAACCCTCATGTTGTCTTCCCGACGACCTGCAACTTTTAGTTTTTCTGGGTCAAGATTTGAAATCCCAAAAAAATTTCCACACTTGTCACTATTTTGTCCAAGTTTTTTGTCACTTTTGCAGTTTGTTTCTGCGCTTTAAAAAAAAAAAAAAAGTATCTTTTTTTTTAACGTTCTTTTATAATTTTTTTTCTTCAAATGCTATAAAATTGAATTAAACACCCAAATTCCAGACTGATGTCATGAAGTGGCATATGTATGTTCGTTCAATTCGTATGCCATTGTTGGCGTGTTATCAAGACGCATTATTAGTGTGTTCATCAGCGCCGTTTGGCCTCCATTGACTTACATTACCTTGTGATTGCGTGTGAATTGACGCCGTAGCGAGTAGTATGAAAGGCCGAAAATCCACGTAGGGAGGCTGGTCGGGGGGAGGACGGGTCAAACACAGGACTTTCACCCAGGAGACCGGGGGTCGGGTCCCGCGTGTCACGTTTCCTAAACTCAACCGTCGCTTTCTTCTTGCGATAGCACGCCATGTATGCTGTATACGGCGTAAACATACACGTGGATAGCTAAATATGCGTACAGATAACAGGCCACTTGGCTTAGGAAAGTGGGCGTGTATATTTACGTGTCATGATGCAAATAAAACAAAACAAAATAGAACCATCCACATTATTTTTTTTTGACAATTTGGTTGAAAGAAACCAAAATTTCTGATGTAGAAACATTTTGAAAATGGGTCAGATTAGACCGGAGGATGACAGGAGCGTAAAGGCAGATTTTAAAGATCCATTTCTTTAATTTATCAATCTCAGATGACGTTAAACTGGCCCAGAGGGAAGAGAACAGTTTGAGATAATAATATAATAATAATCCTCCTGACCTGACTCCTTGTCCCCGTGTGCAGGCTGCCGTACGGAGCCGTGCCAGCGGAGGGCGCTGTGGCTGGAGCAGCAGCAGGGCGGCGGCCGGCGGCTCGATGCACCGGGGCGGAGTCAGACCATCACGGACCTGAGTGACGGCCAGCGGCCGCGCCGGGCCAGCCACCCCAACACGGCCGACCCAAACGGGCTGAGACACAGCCAGCCGGGGACGGCGAGCAACACGCTGGGGCCGCGGAGCCGGGCCAGTTATCCCAGCAACCAGCTCAGCATCGACAGAACCAGTCTGACCAATCAGAGCGCTCTGAGGAACAGCCGAGAGGATTCGCTCTCTAAGAGTCCGGGGTCCTCCAGCGGGGCGTCCGACTGGCGAGGGTTCTCCACCCTCGGGAACCGGCCCGGCGCCCCTAAGGGCTCGGCGGCGCCATGCTACAGCACGCTGGGAGCACCGCAGCACCGCCCGCGCTCGCCGCCCTCGCCGCGCTCCAGGCTGTCCAATCAGAAGTCTGTCAGGAACCAGCTGCTGCGGGCGCGGGCGTACCGCCTGGCCCGGGAGCGC
>NC_050184.1:22012758-22020258 GCF_008315115.2 Sander lucioperca | reverse complement strand
ATTTTCTTGATTATATGATAGGTAGATCTGATGACTATGAGGAGAAGCAGAGAGAAGCAGGGGTTATAGTTATAGTGCTATAAGTAAACGCGCTTGGTCGGGACTGTTGCTGTCCCTTTTGACGCAGTTATGTTTAGGAAAAGGTCGTGGGTGGGCGTACGGTTCTGTTACACTCGGGAAGAACGGGACGGTTGGGTTTAGGAAAGGGTCATGGGTGGGCGTATGGTTCTATGACCCATCCTCCACCCCAACCAACCTCCTTACGTGGAAATTCTCCCTTACATACTACTCTCTAAATCCTATCTAACTGCTGCTCTCCCCGGTGCGTTACACAAATACGCTGAAAGACGCCTTTTTCGCCGCATCAGATGCTGACAGCCACTGTCCAAACGTCCTTATTTTACGAGTTCGGAATGAGAACGGGTTGCACACACACACACACGGCTGGTTTGTTCCTCCCCTCTAACCCCACCCACTTGAGAGTTCTCCGTCCTCGTATCTGAACCAGAGAAGGTAACCATGGCAGTGTTAACAACGTGGTTAATGTTGTGAAACAATCCCAGTTTGGTTAGGTTCAGACACCAAAACTACTGAGTTAAGTTGATAAAAATATGGAGGTTTTGGGTTCAAATCAGACGTGACTTCACTACCTGAAGGTGACCACGGTGACCAAGAACGTGACGTAGCTCCGTTTGTTCCCTAAAGTTAAAAACACTCTCCGTTTCCTTATCTTTTCTAACGGGACGTGAACCCCCAGCCTCCTGGGTGAAAGTCCTGTGTTTGTTTGTATGACCCATCCACCCCCCCCTGCCGAAATAACGGCAGAGCAGATTCAGTTCGTTACCTATAAGAACAGCGGTATAAGCAACATTTGCGGCGAAAGTGCCCAGATGTTAACCACTCTCCATGACTCGGAGGGCAGACTCGCGAACATGCCTCAAATATATTGTCCCGTCTATCATGTGTACACACAGGATATATTAAAAACTAACCTGCACATTTAAGATCGTGATTTTGCCATGGCTTATGTTATGATACCTTTCTGTATGACTGTTTCTTTCAGGGCGGTGTGTAACAATAATCAGAGTTGCCACACGGTCTGAGTACAATGTCTCGTGCTCAGGTTTGTGTCTTTATGATGTCAGGAAGGGAGTTATTATTGCGTGTGCGACAACTTTTCAGTTTGTATTTCCATGCACCCTGTGACCTCACAAATGTACATTAATCTGAACTGTCTGACGGAGGAAAGGTGGATGTCATCACGCAGAAATCATGTAAAACAATGTCAGTAAAGAAATGTACAAATTCAAACATCCTGGTTGTGAGTTTAGCTTTCTGTGTCTGTGTGTGTCTGTCTGAGTTTGTGTGTGTTTGATTGTGTGTGTGTGTGTGTGTGTGTGTGTGTGTGTGTGTGTGTGTGTGTGTGTGTGTGTGTGTCTGAGTGAGTGTGTATGTCTGAGTGTGTGTCTGAGCAGGTGTGTGTGTTTCTGTGTATGTGTGTGTCTGAATGTGTCTGTGTGTGTCTGAGTGTGTGTCTGAATGTGTGTGTGTGTGTGTGTGTCTGAGTGTGTGTGTGTGTGTGTGTGTCTGAGTGTGTGTGTGTGTGTGTTTCTGTGTATGTGTGTGTCTGAAGGGCCATTCACATTGTACGCGCAAACGGCAGCGCTGCGCTATGAAACCCATTGTTGTCAATGGCATGCGCGCAAAAGAACTTGTCTGCCGCTGCGCTGAGCAAAGCGCAGCGCAAGCGGGATTTTGCGGCTGGCCGCTCTTGCGCATGCCGCGGTCAAAGTTCAACATGGTTCAACTTTGACCGCGGCATGCGCAAGAGCGACCGCGGTGCGCTGTGACGTGTCTGAATAAAAAGAAAAAAAAGTAAACACCGAACACACGTGGATCCACAAACGGAACATGGACGAGAGGTTGATTTTGGCCGTCAGCGATCTCCCAGAGCTGTATAGACTACGACACAACTTTGAGCTCGTACAGAGACCTCGGACACAAAACTATGCTGTGGAAGCATATTTCACCATAGTAAGCATGCCAGCTGTGTAGATTATTGTAGCCTCTTAATTTAAATCATTCAGGTTGGTTTTAGCTATGTGAAATCAACATATATGTCTCCACTGAAATACAATCCTATGTTACATTTTTTTCTCAGTTACTTTGGTGCATTTGTCAAATCATAATTGCATTTGCACAACAGTGAGTGCATTTCTTAAAACAGTTGGTGTAAACTGCACCGCATAGTGACTGACCTGAAAAATCATGTATCTTGCTGGAAATCTTTTGTTTGTGTCCAAAGCAAGTAACAATGAATCAAACTGACAAGTCCTTACGCCATTGTTTATACCAAGATAGTGAAAATGCTTTGTGTTGTTGTCCATATTTAACAGTTCACTCTGGAAGTATAGTCTAATGAAGAATGCACATGAAAGGGAGAACTATTCCCTATGTGACAAAGTTACACATTATTGTCATCTCTGATCTGAGAAATACGCCAAAGCAACTGAGAAGAACTGTAGCCTACTGCTGTGAGCTGCCAAAACCAAATACCAAGTTGATTATACAGCTCCATACAGGTATTTGTAGGATATATTTGTATTTTTTATTAAAAAAAAAATTATAATTTATACTCTTTATTGATCCCCAATGGGGAAATTACAATTTACACTCGGTTGTTATTACACAATAATAATATTGTATTTGTATGTTTATATGATGTAAAATATGTTTGGACTGATTGACACAAGTCATGTTCATTTTCATTGAAGTTCACATTTAGGTATATAGGTAGGTATGGCCTCCAGTTTTGTAGGAATTAATTGCACATATGCATTAAACAAAGTGTTTTCCAGAGAATGAATGATGCATGTATGAATGTAGGCTCATATCTTAGCTTTATTATACCCAACTGCAATGACTGCAGACCTCTTACTTATAAACATGCAATGACACATAGTGTTGAAATGCAACATTTTATTTAGAAATGAAAATAATCCACACGTCTTCATCTATTTAGAGGAGGAGTGTAAGAAAAGGTGGAAGAACCTAAGGGACAGGTACATAAAGGAGAGGAGACAGAAAAATGGTGCAGGGGCAGACTTGGAAGTACTTTTCCATACTGTCTGGTCTGGAGCCACACGTCAGGGAGACAAACAGCCAGACGCTCCGTTGTAGAAATGGGCTTTCGGAATGTTGTTGCATCCAGGAAATCGTAGGCCCGACTCTCGTCAGCAGACTGTCAAATTGCTCCCTGTTGAGCCTAAAGTACCCCTGGAACCGGTCACGGTGAAAGCGGAGCTCCTTCACCAGCCAGAATTCCCCCAACTGCTCTCTGGACCTGAGGGTCTGGTGCACCCACACCCTTCTTCCTGCTGCCCTCCTCCGTCTTCTCCTCACAACCAGGGCAAGGCCAAGCCTTTCTTTTGTTTCAAAGACAGAAACATCGTCTCCACCAAATCACTACTGTGTATCCACAATGTCGTATGTAGCCTGCTGCACGTCTGATGTAAACACCGGACGCAGACGTGACGTGCATTCAAATATTGGAGCATGTATGACGTAAATTTGCGCTGAGCCCGGCGGCGAGCACAACAAATATAGTTGGGAATAGGACAACCTAGCGGCGAGCGCAGCGCATGCCGCGTACAATGTGAAACGGCCTTGAGTGTGTCTGTGTGTGTGAGTGTGCGTCTGAGTGTGTGTGTGTGTGTGTCTGTCTGAGCGAGTGTGTGTGTTTCTGTGTATGTGTGTCTGAATGTGTCTGTGTGTGTGAGTGTGCGTCTGAGTGTGTGAGTGTGCGTCTGAGCGAGTGTGTGTGTTTCTGTGTATGTGTGTCTGAGCGTGTGTGTGTGTGTGTGTGTGTGAGTGTGCGTCTAAGTGTGTGTGTGTATGTGTGTGCCTGAGTGTGTATGTGTGTGTGTGTGTGTGTGTGTGTGTGTGTGTGTGTGTGTGTGTGCGTGCAGACCGGGGGCATAAATTGCTCCTGACGGCGTTGTTGCTGAAGCAAGCAGCCATCTTTGGACCATGAACTGAAGCAGCGTCTGGGTGAGTCAGTTCAACACAACACAACCCCTCTCATCAATCAGACTACACCATGTCTGTCTCGTCACTAGACTAGTGACTAGACTCGTCACTAGTCTAGTCACTAGTGACAAGTCTAGTCACTAGTGACAAGTCTAGTCACTAGTCTAGTCAGTCTAGTCACTGGACTAGTGACTAGACTCGTCACTAGACAGACATGTTGCCAAACGTTCTTGCTGTCTTGGAAGGAACAGTAACACTACAAGTATGAGAGTCACCAGCCCCTGAAATATTATCATGTTTCTGTGATTTTTGTCACATTTTTCATAGTTTTTGTTGCTTTTTTCACATTTTTTCAGATATTTTTGGTGTTTTTTGTTACTATCTTCACCCTTTCTTCACCCATTTGCTCAGATACTCGACTGTTTGAATCATAAACTGGCCGTCTGTTTCCTGTTTGTTCAGATTTGCAGATTTTGAATAATTGCTGAGTTACGTGTCGAGTCTCAGTCTGAGTAACACATTCCACTGCCGACCACGTTGGCTCCTCCGTCCTGCTGCTCCGTGACCGTCGCTATAGCAACTGGTGTTTCTACGGCAGCTGATGTCTATGCTCTCAGCCCAGTCGCCATGGTGATGCTTTGTGGAGGATGATGGGATTTATTTACAGCGAGAACACGTCAGCCAGGCAGAGAAACACAGCAGCACCCAACATCTGCATCATCATTTATTAATCTTAGTTAATCTGTTTATTAATCTGTTAACAGGTCAGAGTTGTCTTACCTGCAGGTCCCCTCTTTGTTGTTTACCTGTTTGGTCATCTGTTTACCTGTTTGATCATTTGTTTACCTGTTTGGTCATCTGTTTACCTGTTTGGTCATTTGTTTACCTGTTTGATCATCTGTTTACCTGTTTGGTCATCTGTTTACCTGATTGAATAGACTGTTTTATGATCTGTATTCATCCTCAGAGCCTCCTGTTCTTCTTCAATCTGCTCCGAGGAGTCTGACAGTAACACGGCGCCCTCTGCTGGTCACCGAGTGGAACTACCTGATATCAACAGATAACACCAGATAACACCTGATATCACCTGATGACACCTGATGACACCTGATAACACCTGATATCACCTGATAACACCTGATATCACCTGATGACACCTGATGACACCTGATATCACCTGATGACACCTGATAACACCTGATAACACCTGATATCACCTGATGACACCTGATGACACCTGATATCAACAGATATCACCTGATAACACCAGATAGCACCTGATAACACCTGATATCACCTGATGACACCTGATATCACCTGATATCACATGATGACACCTGATATCACCTGATGACACCTGATGACACCTGATATCACCAGATTTCACCTGATATCACCTGATGACACCTGATGACACCTGATATCACCAGATTTCACCTGATATCACCTGATGACACCTGCTATCACCAGATGACACCTGATATCACCAGATTTCACCTGATATCACCAGATTTCACCTGATGACACCTGATATCACCAGATAACACCTGATATCACCAGATGACACCTGATGACACCTGATAACACCTGATATCACCTGCTGACACCTGATAACACCTGATATCACCTGATAACACCAGATAACACCTGATATCACCTGCTGACACCTGATATCACCTGATGACACCTGATATCACCTGATGACACCTGATATCACCAGATTTCACCTGATATCACCTGATGACACCTGATATCACCAGATGACACCTGATGACACCTGATATCACCAGATGTCACCTGATATCACCAGATTTCACCTGATGATACCTGATATCACCTGATATCACCAGATGACACCTGATATCACCTGATGACACCTGATGACACCTGATATCACCTGATGACACCTGATGACACCTGATATCACCAGATGACACCTGATATCACCAGATATCACCAGATGACACCTGATATCACCAGATGACACCTGATATCACCTGATGACACCTGATATCACCAGATATCACCTGATGACACCTGATATCACCTGATATCACCAGATTTCACCAGATAACACTAGATAACACCTGATATCACCTGATGACATCTGATGACACCTGATAACACCTGATGACACCTGATGACACCTGATATCACCTGATGACACCTGATATCACCTGATGACACCTGATGACACCTGATATCACCTGATGACACCTGATATCACCAGATGACACCTGATGACACCTGATATCACCAGATTTCACCTGATATCACCAGATGACACCTGATATCACCTGATGACACCTGATATCACCAGATGACACCTGATATCACCAGATGACACCTGATATCACCTGATGACACCTGATATCACCAGATTTCACCTGATATCACCAGATGACACCTGATATCACCAGATGACACCTGACATCACGTGATGACACCTGATATCACCAGATTTCACCAGATGACACCAGATATCACCAGATTTCACCTGATGACACCTGATGACACCTGATATCACCAGATGACACCTGATATCACCAGATTTCACCTGATGACACCTGATATCACCTGATGACACCTGATATCACCAGATGACACCTGATATCACCAGATTTCACCTGATATCACCTGATGACACCTGATGACACCTGATATCACCTGATATCACCTGATGACACCTGATGACACCAGATATCACCAGATATCACCTGATGACACCTGATGACACCTGATATGTTGGTTGTGACTTCGTTTCAGGACTGAGTTTGGTGTTTGCCGTCCGTCTCCATGACGACTCAGTGTGGGTTACAGTCAGAACATGAAGAAATAATCAAAGAGAAATCAAGAATTTGTAAGAAATTTATTCCATAAAATATATATTTGAAAATATACTATACATATATATATACATACATTGCTCTGAAGCAGTTCTGCTGAATACACATAGAAAAATATTTACACAGACAGACAGAGGGAGAGACAGACAGACAGACGGAGAGACAGGCAGACAGACAGAGGGAGAGACAGACAGACGACAGAGGGAGAGACAGACAGGCAGACAGACATACAGACAGACAGAGGGAGAGACGGACAGAGGGAGAGACATACAGGCAGACAGACAGAGGGAGAGACAGACAGGCAGACAGACAGAGGGAGAGACAGACAGACAGAGAGACAGACAGGCAGATAGACATACAGACAGAGACAGAGGGAGAGACAGACAGGCAGACAGACATACAGACAGACAGAGGGAGAGACGGACAGAGGGAGAGACAGACAGGCAGACAGACAGACAGACAGAGGGAAAGACGGACAGACAGGAAGACAGAGGGAGACACAGACAGAGGGAAAGACGGACAGACAGGAAGACAGACAGAGGGAGAGACAGACAGACAGAGGGAGACACGGACAGACAGAGGGAAAGACGGACAGACAGACAGAGAGAGACAGACAGACAGACAG
>NC_050184.1:22000258-22007758 GCF_008315115.2 Sander lucioperca | reverse complement strand
TAAATAATGTTAATAGTGAGTTTTAATCACACTATAATTGAACATTTCCTTTAGAGTGTTTTAAACTAAACATGAATTTCTTATTCAAGTGCTATAAATCGTACTTTTAATTGAATATTTTCATTTTCTCCTACTTGCCTATTATACATTTTTACTTATCTATTTTTTATAGCTTTAGTTACTTTGCATATTTATATTAATTATACAAAATATGAATAATCTATGATGTATTAAAGTGGATAAAGACGAGACTTTATTGATCCGGTGGTGAAATTAACAAGCTAGCTGCCAAATCAAACTTCCCCTGTTATTTTGGTGAAAGTAACTCAAAAGTAGTGTAACGCATTACAATTCAGAGACAGTAATATTGTAATATAACTAATTACTCTCAAATGACAGTAACTAGTAATCTATAATGTATTACATTTTGGAAGTAACTTGCCCAACACTGTTCAAAGAGACAACACTAGAGGTCGACCGATATGGTTTTCTCTGGCCGATGCCGATCTTTAGAAATCAGGGTCAGCCGATGGCCGATTAATGCTGCTGATTTATTTTGGCCGATATTTGGCTGATATGTGCTAGTTTTTAAACCTCTATTTGAAAGATAAAATGTAACACTAATATACTCAGAATTTCTCAACAAAAACATTTATTGAACACTTCACCAACCTACACATGTAGCCTATAGCCTACTTCAATTAAAAATGTATAATGTAAAAACGTACTGTAGCCTATATTGTATAAATAATGTATGAAAAATATATAAAATAAACAAAACAGGTAAGAAGAAAATAAACATTGTCAAATAAACTTTTCAATGAAAAAATGAAGTTTAGTGCACTTATCAGCATTTATTAAACTTCTGAGAATACAAATCTGCTTCACAGAAAGTGACGTTATTATTAATCTCAACACTATTTCCTCCTAACTCCTGTTGAATCCCATCAGACTAGAGCTCTCTAAAGTCAGTTCTTCTTCACCTTGTTTGGTTAGATCATTGTTCATTAGTTGAAGTGTTTTCTCTGTGTTTTGGGGACCCTCCTGTTAGCCTACATGTCCTGTTGACCTCATCAGGATCTTATCTCAGCACATTTCTGTCATTCAAACAACTCTGAGTTGGAATTTAAAACTCGTCCAGCCAATTTAATCAAATTAAGGGTTTTATTCGTGCTCGAGTCCATAGATGCAGTTAATGGATACAGACACGGAGAACTGAAGGCTCTGTTAGCAACGATTAGCTCCGTTAGCAGTTAGCTCCGTTATAGGAGTGGATGAGACTGCCACGGACAGGGGTAACAACCAGACTCTGATAAATGACATTCGGGGAGCTTCCACAGCGGTGTGGCCGCGGTGTTTTGTACGGTTTTATTAGTACAGTTAATCCCAAGGTAAGAACACCAGCAACATGCTACTGCTAACGGTAGCGTCTGAACCTGAAGTGGCTGCGTGAGACACACGGCAAGAATTCACGAGGGGAGGGGCTGGAGGCAGCTGGTCTGGGCGTGCTGTAAAAAATGTCGCCTATTCATGTTTTTAACACTAGGCTGCCCGCAGATCCATCCATCCATCCATCCATCTTCTTCCGCTTATCCGGTAACGGGTCGCGGGGGTAGCAGCTCCAGCAGATGCGCCTGCTTATTAATCGGCTTGATATACTGAGATATTGGCCGATGCCGATTATGTAAAAAATTGCCAAAAATCAGCCGACCTCTAGACAACACACTGTTAACTCCCCCCTCAAAGAGACAACACACACTGTAAACACACCCCCCCCCCCAAAGAGAAACAAAATGGTGAATAATCTTCCAGCACGCGACACGTAGCTAGCTAACGGTAGACTACAGAGAGAGTAGCTAGCTAGCTAACGGTAGACTATTTTGTAGTTGTACTTTAAGTATGCAATATTTTGTTTATTTAGTGGAGCGCTGCGTCCCGTCTGCTGGCTGGGTATACTGATATACGTCCTGACCCCCTGACTGTCCCAGCTGTGTGTGTGTGTGTGTGTGTGTGTGTGTGTGTGTGTGTGTGTGTGCATATGTGTGTGTGTGTGTGTGTGTGTGTGTGTGTGTGTGTGTGTGTGTGTGTGTGTGAGAGCGCGGGGTGAGAGCGGTACCTGAGGAGCAGCTGGGCGTTCTGCAGGTCCGTCAGGTAGAAGAAGAGTCGAACGCACAGCGTCCCCCGCAGGCCCGGCAGGGAACACAGGTGAGACAGGTACTGCTCGAAGGCTCGGCTCCGCCTGCCGATCGTCTCCGCCGTGAAGTTCCTACGCAGCTTCTTCCCTAAAGAGATCCAGACAGGAAGCAGCCATGGTTACAGGAAGCAGCCATGGTTACAGGAAGCAGGCATGGTTACAGGAACCAGCCATGGTTACAGGAAGCTGCCATGGTTACAGGAAGCAGCCATGGTTATGTGTTCTGTCTGTCACCTGTGTGCCTCTCTGAGCGTATAATGAATATATTGAGGTGTAAATGAAGACAGAAGCAGTGTGTGGAGACACCGAGAGGGATGACATGAGATGATACTCACGTGGGAAACAGACTCGCTCCATCTGGTCTCCGTGGTTACGGCGCAGCGTTGCGTGCAGCCGCTGGAAGTCAGAGTATCGGCGAGTGATGATGGCGGGAGTCTTATCACCTCCAGACTGGATCACATGGATGGTGTACAGCTGGACACACACACACACACACACACACACACACACACACACACACACACACACACACACACACACACACGAGTTGAAGCTCCTCTGGTGATCTTTGTGTTTTTGTAAATAATTTCAGAGTTTAACGTTCTACGTGTTAGGGTAACCTGACTGGCCCTGCCAGCCCTGACTTGTTGTGTGACCCTGTGTCTATTAGAGATGGTCCGATACCATTTTTTGCTTCCCAATACCGATTCCGATACCTGATCTTGGGTATCGGCCGATACCGAGTACCAATCCGATACCAGTGTGTCATATATTTTATTATGTTTTAACAACTGTATACTATTATCCCTGAATGGATGTGATATTATTTCTATCTTTGTTGTCAGTCTGGCTCAAGTTAAACTCTTTGTGAAACATGAACAAACACAAACAATGAACGCCCCAGAACTTTCTTTTATTATCCAGTTTGACAGTCAGTTATAACGGAAAAAGAACATAAATAAACTACTTTAACGTAGATTTTCTTTAGGGCTTTATTACGTGGTATTGGATCGGTGCATAAACTCCAGTACTTCCCGATACCGATACCAGCGTTTTAGGCAGTATCGGAGCAGATACCCATACTGGTATCGGTATCGGAACATCTCTAGTGTCTATAGGACTCACAACGTATTAACCTGACTGGCCCTGCCAGCCCTGACATGTTGTGTGACCCTGTGTCTATAGGACTCACCACGTATTTGGAGGAGCCGTCGGTCACCACGCTGGCGTCGGTCACTTCAAACAGCAGGTTGTCTGTCAGCTGTCTGTCAGCAGAGTTGTTGCTTCCTGCCGTCAGTCTACGTAGCGTCCTCCAGCTGTCCTGGAGCTGCCGAGTCAGCAGGAAGGACGCCGGAGACACGGCTGCTGGAGACACGGCCGCCGGAGACACACACGCCGGAGACACCGCCATCACAGATGAGGACGCCGGAGACACACCCGCTGGAGACACGCCCCCAGGACTGATGTCTGCAAGACACAGGGGAGACTATTATGATACAATACAACTTCATTTAATTTACTGGGATCCAGATCTTAAAAGGAGGATTCCGGTGGATTTCAACACGTAGCTCTGTTGTTTGTGGTCACGTAGTGCTGTCAGTAGCGAGAACAAACGAGACCAATCGGTGTTGCCTACAGCGAGTTCTGCTCCTGCTCCAGTTAGCACCCAGGAGGCTGAAACAGGGCAGGTTTTAAACATGTTGGAGATGTCATTCCAAGAGCCTACCCAGGTGAAGTGATTCCTTCTGACTGAACACAGTGAATCTGACTGCAGTAGATGTGACAGAAATGCATAAAAGTTGTGTTAATATCAGCCAGTGCACATACCTCTGTTTAGTTACGGTGAAGTCCACACAAGTCGATTGTCGAACTCATTAGAGTGCGGATCAGGCCGCATTTTTCTGTCCGAGCCCGGCCCGCTTCGGACAGAGCAGTAACCCTAACCCGACCCGAGCCCGACAGGCATTAAGATATTATGTCCGAGCCAGACACACATTTTTTCCTCATACTGACACATGTACGTTTGTAGGAAAGCATTCAGAAATGTCAACAGATGAGGCATCAGCTCACACAGGGCAACAAACCCATTAATGATGGCTGCGTTCCCCTAAGGAGAGGTCCTGGTATTGTTCAAGCTGACTCTGAAATATCTCACTGGGACACTAGATGGAGCTGAGCCATTGTTAAGGTGATCAGTCTCAGCTGTGCTCTTCCTACTATGACAAGTCAACATGTCTGCTGTGAAGAAGGTCCAGCGGGCGGCGATCGCCGGTGATCGATTCTGAGCAGACCTGGCTCATCTCCAACTAGGGGTGCACCGATCCAAGATTAAGATCAGATATGGGCCCCGATATTGACAAAATAGCTGTATCAGGGATCGGAAAAATGAACAGATCCACAGGCCGATCCAGTTTTAAAAAATTAAATAACAACTAAGAATTTAAGATTATTTTTTTTTTACATGTTTACAATGTTTGGTAACTGTTTCATTACTATTGCATGTTTGACCAATACACTAGTTTGTTTCTACTGCTACATTTTATTTAATTAAATTTATTTTAAGAAGTTTGATTACATTCTATTTTTGATTTGAATGCACAATTGTTTTTTATATAACAAATAAATTCAATTCAATACATTACATCTATGTTATTTTGTCTGAGTTAGGAGAGTCTGGTGCCTTTAGTCTGGTCCACATGAAGGAAGGTTACAGTTTATTATTAATTGTTGTTTTATATCAGAAAATATGGGTCGTAGAAATAAGCGCTGAAAATGTATAGAAGAAAAATTTAACAATTTAAAACGTTGGAAAAAGCAAAAACAAAATCAAAAAAAGTCGTCAAAAACCATCAGGTTTTTTTTTCACGGTTGACGGGAAGACAACACCAGGGTTAACTCAACAACGGCATCGATCGGTACACAACATCGGTATCTGAATGGGGACTGAAACAGTGGATCGGTGCATCCTCCCTACCTGTGCTGCTGATCCCGTCCTCCATGGAGTCCCCCAGGAAGTCAGAGTCGCTGTCCTCTCCTCCACTGTCTCCGTCTCCGAGGGCGGCGTTGTTGAAGCTCAGCGTTCCCCCGAGGCGCTCCGTCACACACTCCTCCTCGTCCTCCTCCAGCTCCGCCTCCCACCGCTCCTCTGTAAACTCCTCCTCTTCCTGTCCATCTGCTGCTTCCTGCTCTGGCCCCGCCCCCTGGCCATCCTTAAACAGCGAGCGCTTCAGACGCTCCAGCAGCCGGGACGCCATGGGGGGGGGCTGTAGAGACAAGAGGGGGACGATCTTTACGTTAATCATCCAACGTCTCTGTGTGTGTGTGTGTGTGTGTGTGTGTGTGTGTGTGTGTGTATGCGTATGTGTGTGTGTCTCTGTGTGTGTGTGTGTGTGTGTGTAATATTAAGACAAAAAGTCAATGTTTTTGAAAAAAAGAGGAAATATTACCAATATTTTGAGAACAGATGAGAGTAGTAGTAGTAGTAGTAGTAGTAGTAGTAGTAGTAGTAGAGTACAGATGAGAGCTTTGAGAGTAACAGTTGAAATATTTGAAGAGAATAGTATCAATATGTTGAACTAGTGTGATATGAAGAAAGCAGCTGTGTGCTGTGGACGGGGCAGTACGTGGAGACACCGGCCCTACGCCACCGCTCCAGAAATGTTATGCCACGCCACGGAGAAGCAGACCGCTCGCTGTGATTGGTCCGCTCAGCCGTGGCTTGGTGGCGCTGCACCCCCCCCCCTCCGCCCCCCCAACTCATTTCCTGGTTCTCCATAAACAACATGAAATCAAGGAGAGGGTTAACTTCTCCTGGTCCAGATTACACACACACACACACACACACAGAGAGAGAGACAGACAGACAGATATAGAGACAGACAGAGAGACAGACAGAGAGACAGACAGAGAGACAGAGAGACAGAGAGACAGACAGACTTCAGGCCTCTTACGTAGCTATGGAGAGAGCTCTACGTGGAGCCTCAGTAGAACCATAAATCAGCCTGAAGTTAGAGTCCAGCTTGCATGTGGTATCAGAGAGAGTTTGCTCCGTCTGAATGTGGACCGTAAAGACCAGAGATCTCTTCTAAAGTCCAGGTCCTTTTCAAAAACTGCTTGCTAACATTTCAGCGCTGCAGACGGACCCAGGGATCTATCTGAGCTGGCTCTGGTTACCGAGCCGGCTGCCTCTCTGGATGGAAATCATGTCACACATTAATAATGCAGTCGGCCTGCAGCCAGGAAAGTAAAGGCAGCACGGAGAGGCTCCCACACCGTCCTCTAGACCACTGCTTCTCAAGCTCTTTTCAATCATGTTCCCCCTGTGAACAGTGTGTTGAAGCCAATCATTTTTGGTAGAAAAACAAGTCTCTATAAAGAGGAAGAATACAGCGCTGTCAGCGATAGATTTACTAAACAACAGCCTTGGACCTGGAAAACATTTAGATGATGATGGAAAAAGGCAAAATCTTGGAAAAAGACGGTAGAAAGAAGGAAGTATGGCAAGAATAGGTCGAAAATAGTAATAAATACTTCGGAAAAAACCCAGTAGAAATGAGACAAAAAACTTTGGAGAAAAAAAGACAGAACAAAGTAAAGAAGAAAGGCAAGAACACACGACAAGACCTTCTGAAACAGACAACAACTTAGAAAAAAGGACAAACTTGGAGAAGAAAGTCAGTATTTAGTGTTGGTTTGTCTCGTTCTCATATGATTTGGGAGCGTTATTATCTCCATATCTACGGTGGCCGGCAGGGCCAAACGCCCTGCAACTTAAGAAAACACACACACACACACACACACACACACACACGCACACACAGACACACACACACACACACACACAGACACACACACACACGCACACACACACACACGCACGCGCACACAGACACACACACAGACACACACGCGCGCACACACAGACACACACGCACACACAGACAACACAAGAAAATTAAGAACAACTTCATTAATTTGGCAACACATGAGCAACATTCAGCAAACGCACTGCAAATATACACAACACACACACACAACACAACCAAATACACACAACACAACCAAATACACACAACACAACCAAATACACACAACACAACCAAATACATAAACGTGCTGCAAATATGAAACGATGCAAAAAGAAAAACACACAAACCCAGAAAACAAATACAACAAAAAACTCAGCATCCAGATTACACAACAGAAGTTCTCCAGACCTCTAGAGGGAGCAGCTAGGGGAACAGCTGGATCAGAGGGAGCAGCTAGGGGAACAGCTGGATCAGAGGGAGCAGCTAGGGGAACAGCTG
>NC_050184.1:21987758-21995258 GCF_008315115.2 Sander lucioperca | reverse complement strand
TGCATGCCTAACAAAATTGCATTTGCGTCAGCTTCAAATGCAGCATAGTATCAAGGACTTCACACATGTTTACAAAGAATTAAATTAGGCATGAATGTGATAGGAGAGAAGAAATATCAGCGTACAGAAATAAGTAGAGAAACTAAGTAATATGAGGTATACCCAGCTGTGTAGTGGAGGGTAGACGCAGGTATCTCGGTATATCCTCCCAGGTCACTAACCCTTTCACCTTCATTCACTCACACACCTTAATATCTTCCAGTTTCAATAAGTTACACTGACTCTTAATCATACATCCTGCACTCATCCATACAGCCTCTTAGTTTTAATCTTAAACACTTATATGTTTGTTTTGTTTCTGTATTTATTGTTTGTTTATTTCATATTAATGTTTAATATTTTTATGTATGCACCAGCAGCCAAGGCATATTCCTCCTAAGTTCTACTTACTCTGCAATAAATCCTTTTCTGATTCTGATTACAGACCGTGCACCGAGTCATCTCTGGCATTTAGGCAAAGTATACCTCACATCTTTTTTACATCTACCTTTGATTGATTCCATCTTACCCCCAACATGTCTCCGGTAAGAGCCAAAACAGCCACATATATTAAAAATAATAAAATAATCTAGTTGCCTGATTATGGACATGTTGTAACCCCATATTCCTGACACATGATAATACAGCACATACACAACATAAGATAAGATAAGATGAGATAGACTTTATTAATCCCACACTGGGGAGATTCCTGTGCTACAGCAGCTCAAAAAAAAATGTACACACATCAGAATAACATAAATACACATTAAGTACACGAAAAAAACAATATACATAAAGTATAAGAAATAGAAAAAATAGAATTAGTTAGTAAGTTTCTTTAACCCTCATGTTTTCCTTGGGTCAAATTTGACCCATTTTCAAAGTTTTTTTATATCAGAAAATATGAAACGTCGATAAAGCACCAAAAACGTAAAAAAAAATAAATAAATAAAGGAAGGCGTCAAAAATGTCAAAAATAAGCACCCAAAACATTGAAAAAGCAGAAAAAACGTCAGAAAAAGCGATTAAAATGTTGAAAAGGTGACCAGAACAATGGGGAAATAAACCCTAAAATGTAAAATACAAAACTTAAAAACAGAAGTGATTGAAACATTGAGATAGGTGTTTCTGTAATGGTTGACGGGAAGACAGCACATAGCAGCTTGGCTCAGGGCCTCCCATCTTACGTCTCCGGTAAGAGCCAAAACAGCCACATATTATATTAAAAATAATAAAATAATCTAGTTCCCTGATTATGGTCATGTTGTAACCCCATATTCCTGACACATGATCTAATACAGCACACACACAACGTGTTTGGAAGACAAAGAATAACGTATATCTCTCGTATGTTAACAGCACATGGACAGAGCAGCACGGGGAGAGTTTACATAAAAGTACACGCAGGAACTTCTCCAACTACTGACCAACAAAACTCAGTCCCTCTACTATTGTACTTGTCTGTTCATAATTGTTAAAAATCTGAAAAAATTCCACACCAAAGAAGATGAAGACGAAGAGACAGAGGCCATTTTAGTCTCTCTTCGATGATGTAACATTTAGTTTTCCCGCTCATAATTGCATCCGTAGTACTTCATAACGTCACATCCGTAGTACTTCATAATGTCACATCTGTAGTACTTCATAACGTCACATCCGTAGTACTTCATAATGTCACATCCGTAGTACTTCATAACGTCACATCCGTAGTACTTCATAACGTCACATCCGTAGTACTTCATAACGTCACATCCGTAGTACTTCATAATGTCACATCCGTAGTACTTCATAACCAACGCATGCGTAGTACTTCATAACGTCACATCCGTAGTACTTCATAACCAACGCATGAGTAGTACTTCACAACCGATGCATGTGTAGTACTTTGTAACCGGCGCATGGTGGGGACATACTATACGTAGAAATCTACAGAAGTCTATTCCAGCTGTAACCTCTCACACAACTCAACCTGTTAATCTGTAATATGAAAGGTGAATGTTGGGCATTCAGATGCTGTTTCCACATACTGTCTGTCAGGGAAGTTTAAATCTAGTGCCGTTGTGGCTCAGCTTTTTAATGACATTAGGAACTTTAGAAACATACCTGTCCTCCTGAGGTTCCTGGCGATCCTTCAGACTCTTCCTCGGCTCATGTTAATCCTCCTGGTGTCCTCGAGTCTAATCTGACAACAAAACAACAAAAATAAAGTGCAAAGCACATCGACAAAAACATTGGAAAAAAATGATTAAAAAAAATGTCAAAAAAGCTTCAAAATCATCAGGAAAAGTGACCAAGGTGTCGAATAAGACGACCAAAACATTGACCCAGAAAAACAAAAAGTTGTAATCCACAATCTCGGAGAGAAAAGACACATGAATACCATCCAGATATACACCGTCCAGATATACACCGTCCAGATAAATACTGTCCAGATATACACCGTCCAGATATACACCGTCCAGATAAATACCGTCCAGATATACACCGTCCAGATATACACCGTCCAGATAAATACTGTCCAGATAAATACCGTCCAGATATACACCGTCCAGATATACACCATCCAGATATACACCATCCAGATATACACCATCCAGATACACACCGTCCAGATATACACCATCCAGATATACACCGTCCAGATATACACCGTCCAGATATACACCATCCAGATATACACCATCCAGATATACACCGTCCAGATAAATACCGTCCAGATAAATACCGTCCAGATATACACCGTCCAGATAAATACTGTCCAGATAAATACCGTCCAGATATACACCGTCCAGATACACACCGTCCAGATATACACCATCCAGATATACACCAGATATACACCATCCAGATATACACCGTCCAGATAAATACCGTCCAGATATACACCGTCCAGATATACACCAGATATACACCATCCAGATACACACCGTCCAGATATACACCATCCAGATATACACCGTCCAGATATACACCGTCCAGATATACACCATCCAGATATACACCGTCCAGATATACACTGTCCAGATAAATACCGTCCAGATATACACCATCCAGATATACACCGTCCAGATATACACCATCCAGATATACACCGTCCAGATATACACCGTCCAGATATACATCGTCCAGATAAATACCGTCCAGATAAATACCGTCCAGATAAATACCGTCCAGATATACACCGTCCAGATATACACCGTCCAGATAAATACCGTCCAGATAAATACCGTCCAGATATACACCGTCCAGATATACACCGTCCAGATAAATACCGTCCAGATAAATACCGTCCAGATATACACCGTCCAGATATACACCGTCCAGATAAATACCGTCCAGATAAATACCATCCAGATATACACCAGATATACACCATCCAGATACACACCGTCCAGATATACACCGTCCAGATATACACCGTCCAGATATACACCATCCAGATACACACTGTCCAGATATACACCATCCAGATATACACCGTCCAGATATACATCGTCCAGAGTCCATAATACGTGAACAAGTGTAGAAATGCTCCAATGTAACAGGTTTGTGTTGATTTGCATTGTCAACAGGGTCCAAATTTAACTTTTTCGTCCACCAGCCAAATGGCTAGTCAATGTTCACATTTCACCAGCCACTTAATAGAGTACCATTGTTTTTTTGGCTGGTGAGTGTAGCAAATCTACCAGCCACTTGCATATTTTACCAGCATTTGGCTGGTAGATGGTGCTAATTTGGAACCCTGATTGTCAAATTATTATGTCACTCCTATTATTACACCTATAAATACCAGCTGAGTGTTCACCTGGGCGGGGAAGGCTTGGTGTGTTTTGTCTCTTTGTTTGCTCGTCTTTTCAATTAATAAACCTGCAATCATCACAAGTAAAGAACCGGTATGGGTAGGCAACAATCATATTATTAGTACTTAATTTCTGTGTGAGTAGTTTTCCTGAATTGTCTTCAGAGATGAAGATATAAACTGTATTTCCCCAAACAGAGAGATTCAGGGGATCAAGATGCAGAACAGAAATTATCATAAAAACAGATATGGGTATATATATACAGTATCTCACAAAAGTGAGTACACCCCTCACATTTTAGTAAATATTTCATTATATCTTTTAATGGGACAACACTGAAGAAATTACACTTTGCTCCAATGTAAAGTATGAAGTGTCCAGCTTGTATAACAGTGTAAATGTGCTGTCCCCTCAAAATAATTAACATACCCCCACATCATCACATACCCTTCACCATACCCCACATCATCACATACCCTTCACCATACCCCACATCATCACATACCCTTCACCATACCCCACATCATCACATACCCTTCACCATACCCCCACATCATCACATACCCTTCACCATACCCCACATCATCACATACCCTTCACCATACCCCCACATCATCACATACCCTTCACCATACCCCACATCATCACATACCCTTCACCATACCCCACATCATCACATACCCTTCACCATACCCCACATCATCACATACCCTTCACCATACCCCACATCATCACATACCCTTCACCATACCCCACATCATCACATACCCTTCACCATACCCCACATCATCACATACCCTTCACCATACCCCCACATCATCACATACCCTTCACCATACCCCCACATCATCACATACCCTTCACCATACCCCACATCATCACATACCCTTCACCATACCCCCACATCATCACATACCCTTCACCATACCCCACATCATCACATACCCTTCACCATACCCCCCACACACTTTGGGAACGACCAAACCAGATTTCAGACTCTCACTGAAACCCATGGTAGCTGGCGCCTGGTCCCTATGTGTTTGTACTTTGGTGTGTTGGATGTTTGTGAACTAAACAGAACAGTAATCATGCTGATGAATACAATAACTTTTTCAGCAGATGTCTCAGTTACAACACGATGGAGTTAGCAAAGTAGTTTTGTGTTTATATGTGCGGGGGGGGGGGGTCTCTACTAAACAGGGAGGGACTAGAAATCCTGTCTTTTATTGTTTTTTTGTATTCAGAGTGAATTGCTCCACAATATGAATACAGATTGATCACTTATTTAGTTGGTAACCGTTGTTGTATAATCCCAATATTACACTTGAGGAGGCCTACACTTCAGTGATGCGCCTTTCAGACCTCGATATTAAACCCTCTCATGTAATATGGCTTAAACAACGTTAACGTTAAACGCTGATGCAGTTTTAAATGTTTTATGATTTCAGAACGAGGAGGTTAACCAATATTTTATATTAATCTTAATTTTTGTTGTCAAATATCCATAAATGCAGCTTTCGAAATTACAGAAGAGTAAAAAGATTTAGCCTATAATAAAATATTGGTTAACCTCTTATCTAAATGTTAGATATCAGATCCTTCTAATGGGAGGCATGACAACCGTTTATGTAGCCTTCTCTTCTGTGGTCTCAGATGTTATAATTGTAAAAAATTATAACATATAACATGTAAAATTAATTTTAGCATTATGTGGGTGGCTTCATTATTGAGCTATATTTGTTTCACATCGCAAACGTTTTTATATAACGCTTGTCCTTTTTTTACTGTTATGAATTTGCAAATAAAGCATTAATAAAGAAAAAGTAAAGTCATCGCAGCTTTCATCAAATAAACATTAACATCAGGGAGACATTAACATCCACAAATCTGCCAACTATAGTCTATGTATGGCTATCATTAATTTAAGAGTTTAAACGGCCTTCAATTCATTGCATCATGCTCACTAACTTAACCGTGACTTTATTTAGAAAATAATTCATGATTTCATATTCTGAACATCTGAATTTACCGTTGGACACGCCCAGGCATGAGAGGGGAGGCCTCCAGGCTGCAGCCATACACTCTTAACAGAGCCTAGCCTACTGTTTTACAATGAATCGATGGCCCAATCCCAAAGTCTGGAGTCACAGACTCACGGACTTTGGTGCGCGTTCTCGCGAAATTCATAAGGGCTCAGGGTTGTCCCAATAACGAATTTCAAAGGGCGTGAGGGTTTGAGGACACACTTACCGAGCCCTTTCTGTCAGTCTGCATCGATGCAGACTTCACCAAAGGGAATTACCCACAGTTCAAAGCGTTGTGACGTTTACCGCGGAGACCATAGGGAAATCTGGGAATTACAAAGGTAAACAACAGCACGCCACACGACCACGGAGCAGACCAGCCTGCTGTCCAGCTCGTAAAACAAGAGGTTGAAATAATGTGGAATCAGGCAGCCGTGTCCTGGGCCTTGGCCGCGTGGAAAGCTACAAACTTAAAATGAAAATTCCCAAACCGACAAGTGTCAGCAACATCTTTGTTATTAAACATCGCCAAGGTAACATGTGATCTGGTGAAGTGCTGTCCCAAACCCATTTCTACCTCTCTGAGCCCATGTGGCCTCACACACTCACTCACTCAGCACCTGAGATCAATGAAGTCTCTGAGTCTTTAGTCCTTAGTCCTCAGGGCTCACTTTGGGATTGGGCCTTTGTATCAGTTTTATCTGTGTACCAAGTATCACAGCCTATATATGTTACACTGCATTCATACAACACTCAATATTGATATTGTTATTCTCTCCACTAGATACATCGGCTCACTGAATCAATGACCAGTGAATGGGATCGAACAGTTGCCACTGCACAGTTCATGTGTTGAATTTCTTATGACCCAGTGTCCTTTGTTGAATGGTCCCAATATTTTATTGTTTTATTTCATGTGAATACTAGTTTACTAGAGGAGTAACTTAGTATTTGAAGTAATGCAGTAATGCAGGAAGTGTGCATTTAGTTTCCATGCTTATTCTGTTTCCACAACAATGTTAGTGTAGCCCATAAATCTAGACCACCCTAGCAACTCTCCGTTGGCTTGTGAGCTGGAAAAACCAAACTCTAGTCAGGCCAATCACATCATGTATAGAGTGGGTGGGCGGGGCTTATGGCTGCTGCTGCTGGGAACAGCGGTCTTTGGAATCGGCTTTGGCCGTGACTCTGGAAGACTTGGAGTTCAGCTTTTCTTTGAGAACAGAACAAAGAACGACTCTGAAGTCATTCTTAAAAAAGATGATGTGTTCAGAGTTTAAAGTTGAATCTATCAACTAGCGTTGCTCTGGTTGGTTGGAGAGCTATCCTATTGCGTGCCGAGAGAATCTCAAAGACAACCGTTTATCCCGCCCCTCGGATTGAGCCCAGCCAATGGGGAGTTCCCAGACCCAACATCTGGATGTGGGTCAGACCCAGACCCAACATCTGGATGTGGGGCTGGCTGGTCAGGCTAATGTTAGTGAGTAACTCTACTGAAATGGCCACCATCTTGGTGGAGTGTGATGTGTAAGATGAGAAAGCAGAGGTTAAGTCATGTATGTCATGGATGTAAAAACCAGTGGCTATCTGTACATCTTTGCCAAGCGCAAACCAGTACAGAAGGCATCAATACA
>NC_050184.1:21965258-21982758 GCF_008315115.2 Sander lucioperca | reverse complement strand
AACTGTGGATAGCACAAAGAAAACGAGCCAAATCGGTGCTAGCATCACGGAGCTGCTGCAGCTAACGCCCAGAGCTCCTGTTAGCTAAAACGCCAGTTATGGGGGCATAAGATAAAGAGTGCCTTTGGGCCTCTTAACAGACACACAATGCAATTAAAATGTCTGTGCAACATGAACAGGGCCCTTACATGACAACAAGATGCGTTTTCAACTCAGACATCCTGCTGCTAGCTTGTCCTGCTAGCTGCCGTCTGGGAGTGTGTTCAGCCCGGTTCAGCCTGGCTTCTGTGGTAATCATCACGCAGCAGTTCCGTGTGTATTTGTAGCTCATCTATTGTGTGTGACATGGATCTGGCGTTGGTGAGTAGGAGTCTTTGCAGTGGCGATTGGTGTGGTAGTTTTCTTAGCCAGGCTAGCAGGCCCGGCCGGCGTCCTTGCCTCTGCTTCCGCCTGCGTCGCCTCCCGCGGCCGACAACAATCCAACTAGTGCCCGCTGGTCTGGTGCATGTCCTCCGCAGGACAGGTCTTGTTGTCAGGTAAGTCATGTTGCACAGACATTTTAATTGCATTTTGTGTCTGTTAAGAGGCCCAAAGGCACTCTTTATCTTATGCCCCCATAACTGGCGTTTTACCTCACTGGGAGCTCTGGGCGTTAGCTGCAGCAGCTCTGTGATGCTAGCACGATTCACCTGTCGACAGTTCTCACATACGTATAGCGATCAAGATTAACGTAAAAATTGCCTGGAGTTCTACTTTAAACATAAAGTCATAGAGGCACGAGGAGTACAATGGTTCAGCAAAATCACTACACAACTTATCACATTGTTACAGCTGACATATTTACATATTTACAGGAACTTCTAGATGTGTGTGGGTGTTTAGTTAGGAGTGGTGTGATCTCTCTCTCTTTGTCTCTGGCTCAATTCAATTCAAACAAGCTTTATTGGCTTAAAGTTATAGTCCCCCCCCCCCCCACCCCCTCGTGTCTGGACACGCTCTGCATCCTCCATCAGACCGGTCTAACCACTCTACCTGACACACACACACACACACACACACACACACACACACACACACACACACACACACACACACACACACACACCATACTCCCTTTTCTGAGGAAATGAGACATGCTGGTTTAATGGTTAGCAACAGTTAGGGGAGACCAGGGATGGTTGTAACGCGTCCAATTCCTCCAATCAGGAACAAGTTTGGAATCACCTGACTCGTTCTAACCATGCTCTGTTTAGTCCTTAATACACACATGAAGAAGCAGCTTCCCGTGACTAACACTGCTCATTTTTAGGTAAGAAAGTATTATTTTTGTCCCTCATTTCTTTTTGTGATAGCATGGCCATCTTTGTAGTTCAACTCAACAAACCTAAATCTTGTTTATTGTCTTTATGGATATCTTTCATGCAGGTTGTTAGTGCTGATGTTTTAAATGTTAGCTGTAAATTAAGATAGTTCTCTTGGAAAAAGAGACACACACACACACACACACACACACACACACACACACACACACACACACACACACACACACACACACAGAGACACACACAGAGACACACACACACACAGAGACATACACACACACACAGAGACACACAGACATACACACACACACACAGAGACACACACACACACACACACACACACACACACACACACACACACACACAGAGACAGACACACACACAGAGACACACACACACACACACACACACACACACACACACACACACACAGAGACACACACACACACACACATACACACACACACACACACACACACACACACACACACACACAGAGACACACACAGACACACACACACACACACACACACACACACAGACACACACAGACATACACACACACACACACACACACACACACACAGAGACAGACACACACACAGAGACACACACACACACACACACACACAGACATACACACAGAGACACACATACACACACAAACACACACACACACACACACACACACACACACAGACATACACACACACACACACACACACACAGACACACACACATACACACACACACACAGAGACACACACACACACACATACACACACATACACACACACACACACACACACACACACACACACATACACACACAGAGACACACATACACACACTATAGGAACACTAACCCAGACTATGGGGGGGGGGGTAAAGTGTAACATTTGACTCCCTGTGTTTGAGAGTGAACTCCATTAGTGTTTGGGTTGCAGAGATAACAGCTACTCCATTTAATAGCAGACACATGGAACTAGTTTGGATGACATTTTGAACCCACTGGCTTAAAAAAAAGCTCCAAGAGACAGACAGAAATGTCCAAACTGTTCTAACTGTCCCTGGTCTCCTCTACAGAAGAGGTGAAGATTTAAAATCTCACAACCGCTTTCCTGCAGTCACATTTGTTTCTCTCTCTTTTTATTATCTCTAGATTTAATCAGTCCTCAGTTTTCCACCTCCTCGCCTCGTCCTGTTGTCCTTCCCTTACACACACTGACTCAGTGTGCTGTGACACATTTGGTTTCCCAGAAACATTTGGGATGATTAATGTGTTACAGTAGCTCTAAACGTTATTCACTATGTCGATTCCCATCAGTCAAATGACCTTAAAGGTGCTCTAAGTGATGTTGGGTGACGTCACTTCTTGTTGCCGTTCAAAGTATTTTCAAACGAAACGAGACTAGCTCGCCCCTCCCTCCTCCTCTTCCCGTCCACTCCCCCTCCCTTCCACACACTAACCCCCCCACCCCCAAATCCTTCTTGTTGGTTATTGGCTGGAACACTGTTTGTTATGTTTGGTGGTGCAGGTTGGCACAGTTTGTTTTGGTTGATGTTTGTGGAGCCTGGGCTACAGAGACCGTGTTTTTTACAGTGTGTTCAGGGGACAGGCAGCTAGCAGATAGTGAGATGGTTTTTTTTGTCTTTAGTTACTAGTTACTTTACACATTAAGATTACTGCACACAGAACACATGTAGTTTATAAATCTGATGTTTGATTCTAAAGTAAACTAGCCGACAATATAACGGCTACAAGTCACGCTGAGATGATCAGACCATTAAACACACAACTGGTTGATCCTTTACACCAGTGTTTCTCAAACTTTTTTCAATATTTTCCCTCCTCTGAATTGCTTTTAAGCCAAGTTCCCCCTGACCAGCGCAAAACATTTTTGGTAGAAAAGAAAGTGTATATAAAGAGGAACAATACGGCGCCGTCAGTCATAGATTCACTAAACAACGTTCAACATTTAAATGCTACATTTCAAATGTTTAGAATCCATCACTTAAAGCCCATGTTGCAGGTTAACCACCACTGTTGATTAATGGGTACATAAAGCACTCAACATATGTATATCATTGTTAAAAATGTCACCAAATAGTGTTAAAGGCCAGTTTTTACCGTTTTAGTCGTTTAATGGGTTTTTTAACGCAATTCGGTGATGACGTCACGTTGGGGAGACGTGCCTCAGCCTAGTACTAGAACTATGGTGACTGTGTATCAGCCTAGTACTAGAACTATGGTGACTGTGTATCAGCCTAGTACTAGAACTATGGTGACTGTGTATCAGCCTAGTACTAGAACTATGGTGACTGTCTCAGCCTAGTACTAGAACTATGGTGACTGTCTCAGCCTAGTACTAGAACTATGGTGACTGTGTATCAGCCTAGTACTAGAACTATGGTGACTGTGTATCAGCCTAGTACTAGAACTATGGTGACTGTGTATCAGCCTAGTACTAGAACTATGGTGACTGTGTATCAGCCTAGTACTAGAACTATGGTGACTGTCTCAGTCTAGTACTAGAACTATGGTGACTGACTGGGATGAGGAAGAGGTGGAAGAGGTGTTTTTACTGTCAGTGAATAGCAACGAGTGAAAGTCAATGTTTTCTTTATATTTAGTGACAGTGATCATGTTGTTAGCTAGTTCAGATAAGTACCGGTAATCTAGCTAGATCTAGAAATAGAAGGCATCATGCTAGCTATGGGCTAACTTGCCAGTCAGTCCCACCTGTGAAATCCCCCGACGTTGTAAACACATTTTCGATTAGATATCTCACGTTTTGATGGACCCTACTAGCTCCAGTAACAACATATTTGCCTAGTGTTGATTTATTACTTGGATGGGGATGCTGTTCGGCTTTTCACAAGTTTAGACAGCTAGCTAAAGCTACGCCGACGTTTTGCTAACGTTAGCGCAACAGCGTTAGCCTAGACGGCTAGGTAAATATTACGACTGCCTTCGTTGTTTCCTCTATCTGCGTCCACGTTGTCAACATAAGACATGTGGCGTTAGTGGCTATAGTTAGCCTGTGCTAGCGGAATTAGCTAACGTTGCGTAGCCAGCCAGCAGCTTCGGCAGTAGTTCCGGCGAGCTAACCACGACAGCTAACACATCCACAAGCGTCTCTATTTCAAACATCACTGCAGGTTGACTGCTTTTAGCAGCAGAGGTTGATTGTGGGCTACAATACTGTCGTGGTTAGCTTACCGAAATTACTACCGATTGCCGAAGTTGCTGGCTGGTTACGCAACGTTAGCTAATTCCGCTAGCATACAGGCTAACTATAGCCAGTTAGCTTTGTATGTAGCTAACAAAAACCCACCCATCTCGTAGGAGCGAAGCTTAACATTTCATTCAATAAAATGATGGTACAAAAGGAGCACTAACGCCACATGTCTTATGTTGACAACTTGGATGCAGATATAGGAAACTCCGAAGGCAGTCGTAATATTTACCTAGCTAGCAGTCCAGGCTAACGCTGTTGCGCTAACGTTAGCAAACGTCGGCGGAGCTAGCTGTCTAAACTTGTGAAAAGCCGAACAGTATCCCTGTCCAAGCTGTGTTTCACTTTCCCTCCAATATTATTATACACATAATAAAGCCACATGGACTCGGTCGAGACCAAAAGCCATATTTTGCAACACCAGTGGCACAGACCAAGACCATAGACAGTGAACAGAGACCAGTGGCACAGACCGAGACCATAGACAGTGAACAGAGACCAGTGGCACAGACCAAGACCATAGACAGTGAACAGAGACCAGTGGCACAGACCAAGACCATAGACAGTGAACAGAGACCAGTGGCACAGACCGAGACCATAGACAGTGAACAGAGACCAGTGGCACAGACCGAGACCATAGACAGTGAACAGAGACCAGTGGCACAGACCGAGACCATAGACAGTGAACAGCGACGGGGCTTTCGTCTGTCGTCTCCCCAACGTGACGTAGTGCAATGCATTGTGGGGGAAAAGAGAATCATTGCAAACCGCTGTAAAATAGTACTACTTTTTCGTATTTTATTCTGTTTTGTGATATCCATTGTATTTGATGTTGTTGGGTAACGGTTTAAATGTTTATTACCAACAAGCAAATTGCACAAATTCATTAAAAAATAAACCCTGCAACATGGGCCTTAAAGGTGCTCTAAGCCATGTTGGGTGACGTCACTTCTTGTTGACGTTCAAAGTATTTTCAAACAAAACAAGACTAGCTCGCCCCTCCCTCCTCCTCGTCCCGTCCCCTCCCCCTCCCTTCCACCTCCCTTCCACTCACTAACCCCCCCACCCCCAAATCCTTCTTGTCGGTTATTGGCTGGAACACTGTTTGTTATGTTTGGTGGTTTGTGGAGCCTAGGCTGTCTACAGAGACCGCGTTTTTTACAGTGTGTTCAGGGGACAGGCAGCTTGCAGATAGTGAGGAGATGTTTTTTACAGTGTGTTCAGGGGACAGGCAGTTAGCAGATAGTGAGGAGATGTTTGCTGTATGTGACAAAAAATGTTGTAGCCTAAAAAACGCGTGACATCACTTAGAGCACCTTTAAAGCTCTCTGAATAAATCCCTCAGGTAAAGGTAAAGGCATGCAGTTCATACGCTTTTTAATGACCATGAGGAGAAAGTAGGTCAACAGGAGCGTTTACGGGCCGGCTACTACGCACGCAGCGCTTTTAAAATTAACTTTTTTGATCACTAGCCAACATGGCTAATATAGTTTTAAAGGCCAGACCAGGCCACAGGCCACATGGTTTTTTTTGTTCTTTTTTTCTTTTCGAACTAGACTTTATTTCAGCTTTGGGTCAACGTGGGTCATAATCGATACCACACGCTGGGCACGTAGCTGACGGTTATGCCCTGTCACGACATGGTGTTCATGGGAAATGTAGGATTAGTATTACAAGCAATGTTGCCAGATAAAGATTACGTTTCCAAGCCAAACTCACACTAAACCGCCCTAATTTCTTGGCAAACAACAGACCAATCTGGCAACATGTCTGCAGCCGGCCGATTCAAACAGAGGCAGAGTTAATGTCTTCATTCATCACTAGACAAATTGTCTACTAACTTTACAATGTTACCCTCCAAAGTAGGGCTGGGCAATATATCGATATTATATCGATATCGTGATATGAGACTAGATATCGTCTTAGATTTGGGATATCGTAATATGGTAATATGGCATAAGTGTAGTCAGTCCCTGGTGTTAAAGGCTGCATTACAGTAAAGTGATGTAATGTTCTGAACTTACCAGACTGTTCTAGCTGTTCTATTATTTCCCTTTACCCACTTAGTCATTATATCCACATTACTGATGATTATATATCTAAAATCTAAGTGTGAAGATATTTTGTTAAAGCACCAATTGTCAACCCTAGAATATCACCGCAATATCAATATCGAGGTATTTGGTCAAGAATATAGTGATATCTGATTTTCTCCTTATCGCCCTGCCCTACTCCAAAGTTAATTTTACCTGCATTTGGCAGGTTGGCCGGTGTCAATTTAAAGTGCCCATATTATGAAAAAATCACTTTTTCTAGGATTTGGGGTGTTATGTTGTGTCTCTGGTGCTTCCACACACATACAAACTTTGAAAAAAATCCATCCATGCTGTTTAGAGTGAGATACAGTTTCTGAATGTGTCCTGCCTTCAGCCTCTGGGTGAGCTGGTCAACATCGGCACGGCTTGTGACGTCACAAGCCGAAACGAGCAGGCTAACCGCAAACATGCAACGCACCTAGCATGCTACCTAGCAAAGCACTGCTACAACACACACAAGTTCACCATAATCTACAAAAGAACTACTTCCATGTGCGCCCTCATTTAGAAGTCTCCCAGCTAATCCTGCCTTGTAACTGACCGAAGTTGTAGAAACAGCCTTTCTTTTACTGTCTATGGAGCTAGCTAGCTGACATGATCTACATCTGAGCTACTGGGCATGTGCAGTGCAATCAAAGATAGTACAGAAGAAGAAGAAGAAACGAGGTCTCACTCTGTAGCTAAAACAGAGACCAGCTGAAAAGAGGATCTGTAGCAGTGAGAGAGAGCGGTGCAGTACAACAACAATATGGTGTTTTTTTGAAAATTAAACCATGTAAACCTATTCTGGTACAACCTTAAAATACAATTATGAACCTGAAAATGAGCATAATATGGCTGCTTTAAAGCCCTGATTGCACCTGTAACGTACGCGGAGACCTTCTAAAGCTTTAGTGGGTAACTTTTTTATATATTTAATGAACGTCTGTTACATTCAAGCCATACATGTACTCCAGTACTGTACTTCAGTCCAGATGTTGAGGTACTAATACTTTACTTGAGGCTTTTCTTTTCCTGCCACTTTCTACTTCTACTCCGTTACATTCATCTGTTACAGCTTTAGTTACTAGTTACTTTAGTTACTCCGCTACATTCACCTGTTACAGCTTTAGTTACTAGTTACTTTAGTTACTCCGCTACATTCACCTGTTACAGCTTTAGTTACTAGTTACTTTACACTTAAGATTACTACACACAAAACACATGTAGTTTATAAATCTGATGTTTGATTCTAAAGTAAACTAGCCGACAATATAACGGCTACAAGTCACGCTGAGATGATCAGACCATTAAACACACAACTGGTTGATCCTTTACACCAGTGTTTCTCAAACTTTTTTCAATATTTTCCCTCCTCTGAATTGCTTTTAAGCCAAGTTCCCCCTGACCAGCGCAAAACATTTTTGGTAGAAAAGAAAGTGTATATAAAGAGGAACAATACGGCGCCGTCAGTCATAGATTCACTAAACAACGTTTAACATTTAAATGCTACATTTCAAATGTTTAGAATCCATCACTTAAATAATTCATTATTATAGTATGATTATTGTAGGAATTATGCATGACATATTTTGTAATAATTAGCATTTTTGCAAAAATTCCACGTACCCCCTGCAGTCCTCCAGAGTACCCCTAGGGCGACAGGTACCCCCTGCAGTCCTCCAGAGTACCCCTAGGGGGACACGTACCCCCTGCAGTCCTCCAGAGTACCCCTAGGGCGACAGGTACCCCCTGCAGTCCTCCAGAGTACCCCTAGGGGGACACGTACCCCCTGCAGTCCTCCAGAGTACCCCTAGGGGGACAGGTACCCCCTGCAGTCCTCCAGAGTACCCCTAGGGGGACACGTACCCCCATTTGAGAAACTGCTTTACACTTTCTAAAATGGGAGGATTATTCTTTACTTTTAATACTTTAACTACATTTTCCTGATGATACTTACACACTTTTACTTAAAGAAGTAAGTACATTTTTTACTGCAGGACTTTTACTGTAACAGAGTATTTTCACAGTGTGGTATTAGTACTTTAACAGCAGTAATCTGAGTACTTCTTCCACTGCTGGTCATCAGTGAAACTAACAGGGCTGTCCTTGATTAAAGACATTCTCAGTCGACTAACACTCATATGATTTGTCCACTTATCCATTAAATTGACAGATCTGTAAAAAGTGACAAAAACCTCAAAAAGCAATTATTTATTTTATGAAAAAGCACCAAAAACCTCTTATAAGTGACAAAAGGAGACCAACCATGTGGCTCTTTCTACTCAGACAGAACTCAGCCTGTCTAGATTGTTTTCTCGTGTTATTTTGGACTTTGCACATAAACTCTTCTTCTGTTTCCTCCTCAGTTCAACCATGAGGTGGCGCTCTCCTTGTCTTCCTCTCCTCCTCGTCTCTCTCCTTGCTCTGTCGTTCGGAGGAGCTGCAGATTTCAAGATCTGCTCCTACAACGTGCAGGAATTCAACCTCGACAAATCAGCGGACTACCGAGTACTGTACACTCTCACACGGGTAGGACACTATACACAATACTCCGACATCTCCACCACGGTTACAGTACACTTCAATCTGATATATCTTCTCTCTCTCCGTCTGTCTCTCTCTCTGTTCTGTCTGTCTGTCTCGTCTGTCTGTCTGTCTGACTGTCTGTCTGTCTGCAGATTGTGTCTCGCTGTGACATCTGTCTCCTGCTACATGTGACAGATTTTGACGGTAAAGGCATCCAAGCTCTGCTGGCGTCTCTCAACAGGTAAAGATTATAGGAGAGGTTTTTAACAACCTGGCAACCTAAACTTTTCCTTTTCATTGTTACTGACGGTTTCTAACGGCGGTCCGTAGTTCAGTTATGAGCAGACTTTCTAAAGGCCACTTATGCACGACAATCTATCTCTGTATCAGTCGCACAACTTTCACGTCTCCGTCAAAGCTTTCTTTCTCCCATCGGTGTCTTTAGATAAATATTTGTACATTTTAATGACCCCAAAAAATAAAATGAGAAACCCATCGGAGCTGCAAAGATGAATTGCAATTGGTCAACTATTAAGTTAACTACAACTATTCTGATAATCCATTAATCAGGTTGAGGCATTTCTTATGTAAAAACAGGTAAACTATTGCGATGTCAGCTTGTTAAATGTGAATTTGTTCTAGTTTCTTCTCTCCTCTGGGACAGGAAACTCAAGATCTTTTGGAGTTTTTTCATATCATGGTACCTGCTCGACTCTCCTCTCCTTTTCTGGTTTTCCGTTCTGATAATAGTCCCTGGAACCTGCTAACAGGTACTTTATGTAGTACCACCTCCGTCCAGGTTCCCAGCGAGCTGAGGCGATACCAAAAGGTGACGTGAAAGCCTGCAGACTCCTGATTGGTCGGAGAGAATCGTCACTAATCACTGCGTCATTATTGCTATAGCAACAGACGGGGAGGGGGGGGTCCTGGACAAACCTGCCATTTTTAAATAGTTTCGCCATCGTTTTTTTTTTTTTTGCTGCCTCCAGCTTCTTTAGAAACTAAATGTGTCTTCTGACAAACAGCCTCATGCTGAGAATCACACACACACCTTCCACTGTGTGTGTGTGTGTGTGTGTGTGTGTGTGCGTGTGTGTGTTTTCTGGCAAACAGCCACATGCCGAGAATCAAAAACACACCTTCCACGTTCTGTGTCTGTGACGCGTCAGGTCACGGCAGTTCCCTGCGGCGTCGCTATGACGACCAGCCACGCTCACCTCAGGCATGAGGTGGTACTAAATCTGCGATGGAAGGAGGAGAACGGGACACCGCGGCCGGGCCGAGCCGAGCTGGTACCATGTAGTGGAAAAACGCCTTTTGAGTTGTGGACAAAACAAGATATATGAGGAAGTCATCTTGGGCTTTTTGGGAAACACTGATCCACATTTTAGAACTACTCATCCATTCATCCATTCATCCAGAACATAATCCAGCATGAAGATAATCAGTAGTTGCAGCCCTGAAGCTGAGGTTTGTAGATTTTAATGAGCCAGATAAAAGACAGCGAGTCTTTTAGTTTCAGATGTTTCTGAAGTAAGACAGAGTTCATTACACCGTTCAGAGAACGCACAAAAGCACAGAAGATCTGTTTTTCATAATACAATCAAATGATAAGTCTCTGTGGTGTAATGTTGACCAAACGTCCCCTACTGAGCTGACAGGTGTACTAACGCATCATGTGGTCATTGTGTGTGCTGTCTGCCTCCAACAGGGCGACCGACAGGTACAGTGGACTTTATCAGCATGTGTGACATATTTTAATCATCATTAATCATCTCTGTCACCTCTATTTACCCACTTTACTAACCCTGACATCACAGCTAACACTTTATTTTGGACAGTCGCTGTTACAGAAACTCTGCAACTTACCAAAATAAAGTGTTATATACAAATTATTTACAATGCAAGAGAATAAAAAAAAATACTTAAAAATACTATAAACTAAAAGCCCTGAGGGTAGGAGTAGAGGGGGGTATCTCTGGGGAGCTTATGCCCCGCATGAACACAAACAGAAAACAAAAGCTCTAAATACCAGAACACCTGCTGAAACAAGAGGAACGAAAAGCACGTACATATGTTTGTTTTGGTGCCAAATTGCCCAATTTAACTCAAATGATATATAGTGCTCAGCATAAGTTTATGAACCCATGCTAAAGTTGACTAAAAAGAGGAATAAAAAAATCATCTTTTGGAAATTGATTTAATGCCTTAATTAAACAAATGAGGAAAAATCCAACCTTTAAGGACACCAGTTTTCTTTATGAATGAATAATGTATCGTACATAAATAAATGTTCTTCCTTAAAATGCAGGGGGGAATAAGTCAGTACACCCCTATGTTAAATTCCCATAGAGACAGGCAGACTTTTATTTTGAAAGGCCAGTTATTACATGGATCCAGGATACTATGCATCCTGATAAAGTTCCCTTGGCCCCCACATCATCACATACCCTTCACCATACCCCCACATCATCACATACCCTTCACCATACCCCCACATCATCACATACCCTTCACCATACCCCACATCATCACATACCCTTCACCATACCCCCACATCATCACATACCCTTCACCATACCCCCACATCATCACATACCCTTCACCATACCCCACATCATCACATACCCTTCACCATACCCCACATCATCACATACCCTTCACCATACCCCCCCCCCATCATCACATACCCTTCACCATACCTAGAGATTGGCATGGGGTACTTTCCATAAAATCATCTCTCAATGCAAATCAAACCAGCTATTAGGATAACCGACATAAAACCGTGTGTGTGTGTGTGTGTGTGTGTGTGTGTGTGTGTGTGTGTGGCTATTTTAATTCCAAAGGCCAAGGGAACTTTATCAGGATGCATAGTATCCTGGATCCATGAAATAACTGGCCTTTCAAAATAAAAGTCTGCCTGCCTCTATGGGAATTTAACATAGGGGTGTACTGACTTATGCCCCCTGCATTTTAAGGAATAACATTTATTTATTTACGATACATTATTCATTCATAAAGAAAATTGGTGTCCTTTAAGGTTGGATTTTTCCTTTTTTTTTTTTTTTTTTATTAAGACATTAAGATCAATTTCCAAAAGATGATTTTTTTTATTCCCTCTTTTAGTCAACTTTAGCATGGCTTCATAAACACTGTAAACCCGAATAAGTTACCAGAACTCAAAAAATGTGAGGCAATCAGTTGCCACAATTTTTTTAAGTTGATTAACTTAAAAGTCAAAATTTTCCAGAACTTAAAAGGTTGGATGAATTGCTACATGTACCTTTTGATAACAGTTAAATTAAAAGTGCTCATTTAACTCAACTCAAATATTTGCAGTTAATATGACTTACAGTTTTCTGTTAAGGCAGCTCAATTATTTTCAGTTATTATGACTTAAAGTTTTGAGTTTACAAACCACAGGAATAAGTTCACAGAACTTTAAAAAAATAAGTACACAACCACACCAGTTTATGTTAACCAAACTCAATATTTATTAGTTTGTGTTGTCATTGTTTTAAGTACACATTAGTCAAATATGTTGAGTTTGTTTACTTAAAAACATGTGACTCAAAACTTAAAAATTTTGTGGCAACTGATTGCCTCACTTACATTAAGTTTACCTAACTTAATATATCTAAAAGTCATGAAAGTCCGCTTTTGAACAGTTAAATTTAAAATTAAATACAAAAATAAATAAACATTTATAAATTAAAATAAATAGAATAAAAAAATAATTTTAAAATATACTTAAATAAATTGTATATAAATAAATAAATACATTTGAGAGATTTTTAAGAAGAAAAACTTCTAGCCTTCCAAATGTGTTCCTGGTCACTTAAGGAACACACCGACTTATTGGGATTTTAGCTTATTCCCCATATCCCCCAGAGTTAGATAAGTCCATACATACCCTTCTCATCTCCGTGCGTGTCTGACGCACCCACTGCTAGCTGCTGAGAAACAGCCATCTTCTAACCGTATACATACTGACAACTATTCTCAGAAAGGGTGAAGCACTGATACTTCTGCTACTTGGGCAGAGTGATTTGCACCTGAGAAGCCCCGTGGTGAGGAGCAGAGAGTTCGCCTGGAGTTCTGCAAGCAAATCACTCCACCCAAGTAGCAGTGCTTTGCCTTCTGAGAATATAGTTCCCAGTTTGTATACAGTTAGAAGATGGCTGTGTCTCATGTGACCTTGTTATTCGTACACGCTGTGACTATACAAATCACAACATGTAAATAGGAAAATGTTGGCGTTATTTTGTCACTTATTAGGAGCATAGATGGAGCCGGTTACCTCCAGGATCTGTGCTAAGCTAGGCGTGGGTGCATCAGACAGAGTTACGACACGCACGGAGATGAGAAGGGTATGTATGGACTTATCGAACTCTGGGGGATACGGGGAATAAGCCCCAATAAGTAGGCGTGTTGCTTTAAGGCCCTAGGAAATAAATATGTATCACAAATTTCTGATATTGACCAGACAACTAATCAGATAGTCAGGAAAATAATCGGAGTAATCAAAAACAATAATAAATAATACCAAAATGAAATTATTGTTTGCTACAGCTATAAAAGAAAAAAAACACTGCTTTTGGCTTCCTGGTTAATTCCTGAGTAAGGCAACAGGGCAGCAATTTGGGTGAAATTTCAAAAATTCTATAGACTGTTTAAGAACATTTTCACTTAAAACTCTAAAATGTAAATGTTTTACATAACCAGTATCAAATGCACAGTGAAATGTGGGTCATCTTGTGCAGCCCACAATGGTTAAGAAAAACATTAAAACATACAAAACATTAGCGTTACTTTTGCATTATATTAATGAGAACAAAGGCATATTGTGTAGTTTGGGCCTATTGGCTGAACACCTGCAAAGTAGTGCAGTAACTTTTTGAGGCATTATTTAGACAAAAGGAGATAACTTTGAACTAGCCTTTTATAATGCTTTACCCTGCAGCCTTTTTTCAGATGAGTTTCTACATCATTAAGCCATTCTTGAGGGTCTGCAACCTTGGTGGTAGTTTACCACTTTCTAACCTGTTCACATCTTTAATGCAATCAGACAAATGGCAAACATAAAGTGGACTAATTGCAAAATTCACAAAGCTCATTTGAATCATTGAACCTGTTCAATGTTCCACTGGGTCAACCTATGAAATGTGTAAAAATCTATTTACCTGTTCATCATTGATTTTTTTTTAATTTTAGCCAGAGCATCTGCTGTCTTCCCAGTTTTTGATGCCTTCTGTCTGAATAAGGTCATCGGTTGAGGAAGATGGCGGTCAAGCTCAGGATAGTATGTGTTGGGCAGGTTCTGATTTGTAATCCGCTGGAACTCTGCATACAACTGCATAGAAATAACAGCAGGAGGAGAATACAGCAACAACACTTAAAAAAAACAGTCCAATTTGAAGAATCTAACACATATTTATAAAGCAAAAATATTGGCCAAATGAGTAAGAATCACAATTTTCACTTTAAAAGAGAGAGCTGATCCATATTACCTCAGACTCTATTTTGAGACCAGGCCAGAGGTCCATGAGCTCGTTCACTGGTGGGCAGGATATCACTATGGTCTGTCGGCATAGGGGAAATGTGGTCTCCACCATCTTTCTTCAACAATATTTGCAAGCAAATACAAAGTAAAATATGATCTGTTCAGTGCCAAAGGTTAAATATCAATTAGGAAGATGATATTCGTGAACAGAAGACATTCATGAACTGTTGACTTGAATACGGCAAAAAGCATTATTTTGATCAAACAGGCAAGTAGAATAAACAAATGATATGTGTATGTGGGAGTGTGTATGATTTAGGGTTACCACACTAAAACATTGTCTGAAAAAAAAAAACCAATTTAAGTTACTGGTATTTAGAGGTGTGTGTGTGTGTGTCATTGGATTACCTGGTATCTTTATCACATCTCCAGTTATCTTCCTTAACTTTTTGAAACTGGAACAGAGAGATGCAAAGGCATAAACTGATCTGAAACTGAACAAGTAAAAGCATTCAAAGAGTGTCGAATTATAAATACTTATAAATGTTCCCTGTTAATGATCTTTTCATTTGATCCCTAAAGTGTGAAGTTACTAAAGCCATCAAGCAAAATTAACATTACTGTAAAGAAAAGCAGCAGCACTTGAACCTTACTGCATGCTTAATCAACAATAATGCCATTTCTACAAACCAAAGCTTTACTGTTAAGGGTTTTTACTTTATTCATCTTTGTCATGAAAAGCAGCTTGCCTCCAGCAGGGTCGTTTGTTTTAAAACCAACGCAACACAAGTGGGCGAGCACGGGCAGTTGACTCGTGTTCTGTTAACAGCAATCTCCGTGTCTCAGACAGTCTGCTCACACAGAATTTAAAACGAGCGTCCCTAGAAGCTACAGGGAGCGCGGACTTGCAGTGTAGGAACTCAGTTTGACTCATTATGCTCGTTTATGCTCTTTTAATATGATATTGGACCTTAGCGGTGCACTATTGAAAGTTTCCATCAACAAAAAACTAACTATCGCATATGAGGTGTCTGTTAGTGCTTCTACTAACAACTCATTTTCTAACACCACCTTTAAGCGGGGAATGAGCGTGTGATTACTAGATTCATCCGTCGTAAAATTCTTCAGTGAGTCTGGTAGTGGTGGGTCGCTAGCTGTGCTGCTGGAGTGTGTAACGTTAGTGGTCGCGCTAATTAGCTAGCTAGCTAGCTAGCTCTTTAGCAGCTAACCTATATCTGACAAGTTGCCAATCCCTACAAGACTTCCGTGATAAGCCAGTGAAGGGCGGGGGCTTGGAGAAGTTCTACACTCTCTGAGACAAACGCATGTAAAAATGTATAATGTATAAAAGAAGTAAAAGTGAATGAATATTAACATTCAAAACTTACAGTAAGTCCAGTGAGGCTGATTGCTGCTGCTTAGGTAGTAACTTCTGCAAGCCTACTGTCTGTTGCTTCCCGCCTTGCTGCGTTGTTCAAACTTTTCTTCTTCTGTTTTTTTCCAAAGAGCGGTAAGGAAGGTAGTATGCATATTAGCACCACCTTCTGCTTCGCAGGTTGAATCAGAGATTAACTCGGCATAAAAAATGATCCCTGCAGCTGCTCAACACTTAAATAAAAATAAAAAATATATAAGCAACATTAAATTGATGACAATAAAAATGCAAAAAATAAATACATTTTGTCCTCCACTAATGTCTAATGCATTTCAGACCATTTGCCTCAATCAAATTGTTACTGTTTTAAAAATACAAAAAATAAATAAAATAAATACATGTTGTCTTCCACTAATGTCTAATGCATTTCAGACCATTTGCTGATTGCAATTTATTTATTATGATCAATTTTACTTATTTGGTGAAGCACTTTGAGATTTTATTGTATTTTAACATGTGCTATATAAATTAAGTTTTTTTTTTAAATAACCCCTATTTGAAACAATAGAAATAACAGGACTTTATCATTCTTAGTATGTAATTACTTAATTCTATTAGGTTGCACTTAAGTTATGTTTTTAAGTTATGCTTACTTATACACAAAATAGTTCCATTTAATCAAAAATTATTAGTTAACAATACTCAAAAATGAAGAACATGTTACACCAACTTGACAAAATTAAGTTAGTATAACTTTTTCTAAAATTTTGAGTATACCCCACTTAATCTATTTAATTACTTTGAACATTCGGGTTTACAGTGAACTTATGAGCACCACTGTACCTGAACAAGGCTTTCTTTGCTCTTTCTGGTGATGTTTAACTTATTTATAATCTCTGGGGGATGGCCATAGATTTATTTGGCTATGGAATGGAAATGTGGGATTTGCAAGCGGCTCTTCTTACATAAGAACTGCGTCCGATGGTGTCTATTCTGAGGGTATAAACTATTAATCAACATGGGATAAAAAGCATGATTTCTACTTATTTGTTTATATTGTAAAACTGAATCGGGGTTGTTGTGCATGTGGTGTTCTGTGAGAAACCTCTTTTAAAACAGGTAATTTAGGGGAGAATATGCTAATAATGCTCAGCTAACTGAGGGACTTCAGATACTTGATTTAAAGAGTGTCTGGTGGAACAACAATCTGTGAAACCAGAACCAAGCTGTAATGTAACCCTACAGGGCTAATGTTCAGCATCAGTCAGATAAGAATGAATTAACAGCACAGCTGTAGTTCAGAGTGGATCCACTGCCGTCTGTCTGCGTTGTCTCAGTAAATAACATTTTCTCTGTTTGTGTGTTGAGGTATGACAGCTACACCTACCAATCAGTGGCCAGTAAGAGTCTGGGAGACCCTGGCGATCTGCAGCAGTACGTTTTCCTCTACAGGTAAG
>NC_050184.1:21957758-21960258 GCF_008315115.2 Sander lucioperca | reverse complement strand
TCCATTAGTCTTTGCAGCTCTTAATGATTTTAATAAGACATTATGAACGTGTTTGGAGCAGGTGAATCAGAATACTGATATTATTTTAGGTCATATTTCCTGTTTGTACTGAAACTGATGTAAATATTTGGAACGTGTTTAGACATTTATTGTTTCTGTGTTTTTAATATTCAGTAAAGTTTTTAAAATGTTGAAATTAAAATGTTTAGGATGTTGTTATTACATAAAGCCTGATGTTGCATTTTACAATATTTGTGTGTGTGTGTGTGTGTGTGTGTGTGTGTGTGTGTGTGTGTGTGTGTGTGTGTGTGTGTGTGTGTGTGTGTGTGTGTGTGTGTGTGTGTGTGTGTGTGTGTGTGTGTGTGTGTGTGTGTGTGTGTGTGTGTGTGTGTGTGTGTGTGTGTGCTGTTTATGAGCAGGGTATTTGTGTTTATGATGTGTTGTTGACCATCTGAACTTCCTGTTCAGTTAGTGATCATAATGTGTAGGTGACCTTTGGAGAAGAGCTGATGTCTGACAGCAGCTGCTCTGTGAAGGCTTTACATCCTCTAGAACCAGGGGGTAAGACAGGGCTTTACATCCTCTAGAACCAGGGGGTAAGACAGGGGAATACATCCTCTAGAACCAGGGGGTAAGACAGGGGAATACATCCTCTAGAACCAGGGGGTAAGACAGGGCTTTACATCCTCTAGAACCAGGGGGTAAGACAGGGGAATACATCCTCTAGAACCAGGGGGTAAGACAGGGGAATACATAATCTAGAACCAGGGGGTGAGACAGGGGAATACATCATCTAGAACCAGGGGGTAAGACAGGGGAATACATCATCTAGAACCAGAGGGTAAGACAGGGGAATACATCCTCTAGAACCAGGGGGTAAGACAGGGGAATACATCATCTAGAACCAGGGGGTAAGACAGGGGAATACATCATCTAGAGCCAGGGGGTAAGACAGGGGAATACATCATCTAGAACCAGGGGGTAAGACAGGGGAATACATCATCTAGAACCAGAGGGTAAGACAGGGCTTTACATCCTCTAGAACCAGGGGGTAAGACAGGGGAATACATCATCTAGAACCAGAGGGTAAGACAGGGGAATACATCATCTAGAACCAGAGGGTAAGACAGGGCTTTACATCCTCTAGAACCAGGGGGTAAGACAGGGGAATACATCATCTAGAACCAGGGGGTAAGACAGGGGAATACATCCTCTAGAACCAGTGGGTAAGACGGGGCTTTACATCCTCTAGAACCAGGGGGTAAGACAGGGGAATACATCATCGAGAACCAGGGAGTAAGACAGGGGAATACATCATCTAGAACCAGGGGGTAAGACAGGGCTTTACATCCTCTAGAACCAGGGGGTAAGACAGGGGAATACATCCTCTAGAACCAGGGGGTAAGACAGGGGAATACATCCTCTAGAACCAGAGGGTAAGACAGGGGAATACATCCTCTAGAACCAGAGGGTAAGACAGGGGAATACATCCTCTAGAACCAGGGGGTAAGACAGGACTTTACATCCTCTAGAACCAGGGGGTAAGACGGGGCTTTACATCATCTAGAACCAGGGGGTAAGATGGGGCTGATGTCTAGAACCAGGGGGTAAGAAAGGGGACTACTTCCAAAATAATTAAGTTACACCAGAGGGATTGATTGGGGCAGAGCGCCGGGAGCGTGCCTATGTTCCCGCATTTCTAATATCTTTTCAAAATTAGGTCCCCATTTCCTTTTTCATAAATTTGTATCAGATTTTATCCCCCTTTCTCCCAATTTGGTAGCCAATTAGACCCAACCTATTATCCAGTGCGATGGACTACAGATGGAATGTAACCCTAACCCTAACATAGGGCCTAATTTGAAGAAAAATCTTAGAAATGTGGGAACATAGGGCTGACCCCGAAGCGCCTTGGGCCACGTAGTTTTGCTCCGTCCGCACCGCAGCTGTGCATGCGTGCGTTTGGGAGGGTGTGTGTTGAGATCCGCTCTCCGTCAACATGCAGAGAGGACTGATAAGCATTTACGTTCTGTCAGGTACCGTTATTGGATTTAACGTGAATCGGTCCTCAGTAGTAGCGATGTAATTCGGCTGGTACCCAACCCTAGCTAACGTTAGCTTTGAAGAGATTGTTGGATTTCACAAACTGAGTAAATACCGCACGTATAAACACAAAACTGCTTTTGCTGTCTTAAACGTGTTGTAACTAAGATATCTACTGAAAAAAGAATACTTTTCTATCGACAAAGTCAGGCGGGCTTTCATGCTGCATCAGTTCCAGAGAAGGAGCCGAACAGCGGGCTCGGTCCAGAAGCTGCTTCAGGCTTCTTGTGTTCAGCGCGGTCGGTACTGACACTGATCGCGGTCAAAGCAGGTCAAAGGACGGACTCCTTTCCTGTAGCCAATCATCCAATCCTGTTTATTTTATTCTTGGTGTACAAACAGCATAACATGTTGTGTGTACCACAGATGTCCTAATAAACTATGTTATTACAGCTTT
>NC_050184.1:21917758-21952758 GCF_008315115.2 Sander lucioperca | reverse complement strand
CTCACTCGCGAACAAGACCCCAAGGTACTTCAACTCCTTCACTTGGGGTAAGGACTCATTCCTTACCTGGAGAAGGCACTCCATCGGTTTCCTGCTGAGAACCATGGCCTCCGATTTAGAGGTGCTGATCCTCATCCCAGCCGCTTCACACTCGGCTGCGAACTGATCCAGTGTGTGCTGAAGGTCACAGGCCGATGATGTCATCACGACCACATCATCCGCAAAAAGCAGCGATGAGATCCCCAGCTCACCAAACTGCAACCCCTCTCCACCCCGACTACGCCTCGATATCCTGTCCATAAATACTACAAACAGGATTGGTGACAAAGCGCAGCCCTGGCGGAGGCCAACTCTCACCTGAAACGAGTCCAACTTACTGCCGAGAACCCGGACACAGCTCTCGCTTTGGTCATACAGAGATTGGAAGGCCCTGAGAAGGGACCCCCTCACCCCATACTCCCGCAGCACCTCCCACAGTATCTCCCGGGGGACCCGGTCATACGCCTTCTCCAGATCCACAAAGTACATGTAGACCGGTTGGGCATACTCCCAGGCTCCCTCCAGGATCCTTGCAAGAGTAAAGATCTGGTCTGTTGTTCCACGACCAGGACGGAATCCACATTGTTCCTCTTCAACCTGAGGTTCGACTATCGACCGAACCCTCCTTTCCAGCACCTTGGAGTAGACTTTATCGGGGAGGCTGAGAAGTGTGATACCCCTGTAATTGGCACACACCCTCTGGTCCCCCTTTTTTGTAAAGGGGAACCACCACCCCTGTCTGCCACTCCTTAGGCACCGTCCCAGACTTCCACGCAATGTTGAAGAGGCGTGTCAACCAAGACAACCCCTCCACACCCAGAGCTTTAAGCATTTCTGGACGGATCTCATCAATCCCTGGGGCTTTGCCACTGTGGAGTTGTTTAACTACCTCAGCAACTTCCACCAGGGAGATTGACGACAATCCCCCATCATCCTCCAGCTCTGCCTCTACCATAGAGGGCGTATTAGTCGGATTTAAGAGTTCCTCAAAGTGCTCCTTCCACCGCCCTATTACCTCCTCAGTTGAGGTCAACAGCGTCCCATCCTTACTGTACACAGCTTGGATGGTTCCCCACTTCCCACTCCTGAGGTGGCGAACGGTTTTCCAGAAGCACCTTGGTGCCGACCGAAAGTCCTTCTCCATGTCTTCTCCGAACTTCTCCCACACCCGCTGCTTTGCCTCTTTCACGGCAGAGGCTGCAGCCCTTCGGGCCCTTCGGTACCTTGAAACTGCCTCCGGAGTCCTCTGGGATAACATATCCCGGAAAGACTCCTTCTTCAGTCGGACGGCTTCCCTGACCCCCGGTGTCCACCACGGTGTTCGTGGGTTACCGCCCCTTGAGGCACCTAAGACCCTGAGACCACAGCTCCCCATTGCAGCTTCAGCAATGGAAACTTTGAACATTGTCCACTCGGGTTCAATGCCCCCAGCCTCCACAGGGATGCACGAAAAGCTCCGCCGGAGGTGTGAGTTGAAAGTCTGTCGGACAGGGGCCTCCTCCAGACGTTCCCAATTCACCCGCACTACCCGTTTGGGCTTACCAGGTCTGTCCAGAGTCTTCTCCCACCCTCTGATCCAACTCACCACCAGATGGTGATCAGTTGACAGCTCTGCCCCTCTCTTCACCCGAGTGTCCAAAACATACGGCCTCAGATCAGATGAAACGATTATAAAATCGATCATTGACCTTTGGCCTAGGGTGCTCTGGTACCAAGTACACTTATGAGCATCCCTATGTTCGAACATGGTGTTCGTTATAGACAATCCATGACTAGCACAGAAGGCCAACAACAAACAACCACTCTGGTTTAGATCAGGGAGGCCGTTCCTCCCAATCATGCCTCTCCATGTGTCTCCATCATTGCCCACGTGCGCGTTGAAGTCCCCCAGCAGAACTATGGAGTCCCCCACTGGAGTCCCATACAGGACTCCATTCAAGGTCTCCAAGAAGGCCGAATACTCCGAGCTCTTGTTTGGTGCATACACACAAACAACAGTCAGAGTTTTCCCCCCCACAACTCGCAGGCGTAGGGAGGCGACCCTCTCGTCCACCGGGGTAAACTCCAACGTAGAGGCGCTCAGCCGGGGGCTTGTGAGTATCCCCACACCCGCCCGGCGCCTCACACCCTGGGCAACTCCGGAGAAGAAAAGAGTCCAACCCCTATCCAGGAGTATGGTTCCAGAACCGAGACTGTGCGTAGAGGTAAGCCCCACCAGATCCAACTGGTAGCGCTCCACCTCCCGCACAAGTTCAGGCTCCTTCCCCCACAGAGAGGTGACGTTCCACGTCCCCAGAGCCAGCGTCTGCTGCCCGGGTCTGGTCCGTCGAGGCCCCTGTCCTTCACTGCCACCCATGTGGCAGCGCACCCGACCCCAGCGGCTCCTCCCACAGGTGGTGGGCCCATGGGTTGGAGAGAGAGGTGCCACGTAGCTTTTTGGGCTGTGCCCAGCTGGGCTCCGTGGCAACCCGGCCACCAGGCGCTCGCTGACGGGCCCTCCATCTGGGCCCTCCATCTGGGCCTGGCTCCAGACGGGGGCTCCGGGCTTACTCCGGGCAGGGTCACATCATCTCTACCTTGTTTTTTCATAGGGTTTTTGAACCATTCTTTGTCTGGCCCCTCACCTGAGACCACTTTGCATTGGGAGACCCTACCAGGAGCACAAAGCTCCAGACAACACAGCCCTCAGGTTCATAGGGACACACAGACCTCTCCACCACGATAAGGTGATGGTTCCCGGAGAGGTAATACAGAACAGCTGACAGGATAAACCAAAGTCTAGAAATAGGAAGTTTAGAGGAACATCATTACTTCAGTTTGGTTTCCATTTAACTGAAGGAAGTTTCTCGTTGGATCAACATTTGATATCATTTAGATAATCTGAAAGCAGGCGCTGTTGGTGTAACTGAAATATAATATTGTGTATTAATATAGAATAAAATATTAAATTTGCTCTATATGTGTGTGTGACCCTACAGGGCTGAGTGCTGTCTCATCAGCTGCTGGACGTCAGTACTATTTTGTTTATGACAGGAAGAACTTTACTGAAGCCCAAAGATACTGCAGAGAGAAAGACGCAGACCTGGCCACTGTAGACAACATGGAGGTTATGAAGATCCTGAACAACACGGCAAATTTAGACAACATGTTCTACTCCAAGAACAGCTACGTGAGTTCACTTTTCTCTCTTTCATCTCAAAGTCTTTCTGACAGGAGGTTTGAAACCCTCCATACACACAGAAAAATAAAGGTGCTAACTGGAACCAAAAATGGTTCTTTAGAGTGATGCCATAGAAGAACCATTTTCAGTTCCACAAAGAACCTTTTAACAAGAGGTTCTTTAAAGAACCATTTCTGTAAATGGTTCTCTAAAGAACCCTCAAAGGTTCTTCAAAGAACCATCACAAAATGGTTCTTCAAAGAACCATATTCAAAATTGGTTCTTTAAGGAACCATTTTCAAGAAAGTTCTTTGTGCAGCCAACTGGTTCAATAAAGAACCTCTTTTAAATGGTTCTTCAGAATAAATGGTTCTTTGTTCATTTTAAATGTTATTCTGGGTAGATTTAAAAACAACAATACATGTGTATATTTGGCTATTTGACAATTTTATTGTTGATCATATTTAATTCAATTACATTACAAAAAAAATGAGAAAAATTTAACAAATGTTACACAATAACAATACAAGTAGATCCAACCAGGCAATCTGACTGGCCAAACATTCAGAACAACATTACAGAGGTTTTGAAACATTTGCATTAATTAAATTAATCAGGAACCAGAGTGAAACTAACATATTTATATAGTGATTCACAACGCTGGGAGTTCTGGGTTCCCCCGTGTCCTGACCGCCGTGTCACCTGGTCCCCTGGTGTCGGCCATTTGGTGAAGTAACTGCCATGGCAGCAAGGACACCGGGGAACCCTGAGTTCCCTGTCATGAGTGTGACAAATGTCAGTTTTTAAAAATTAGGTTATTGACGTGTGAGGAGGATTTCTGGTCACAATAAAAACACTTTGAAATGAGTTATGACTATGAAATTTGGATGTGTTGTCCAGTGGAGAGAGCTCTACTAAACCAAGCTGGTTCCAGATAGATAGTAGTAGTCTGTCCCTAAAAGAAATGACAGTGAGGAAACTGGGGAAGTTCCCATTCACTCTATGACAGCTGTTAAGTATTGCACTAGATATCTATGTAATTTAATAAAGTGAGATACTTTGAACCTTTTCAAACTCAAAGGTGGGCCTGTGTTAAGAACACCTGACCAGTTTGGTGCTCATAGCTCCATGTTTAGGCTCAGCGTGCTCAGTATTATAGTTGTGTCATTTTAAGTAAAAAAGGAACTTGTATTAAACACATACCAATATTGAACAACATTTGAAAACAAACTAAAAGAAAATTAATCTTAACATCTACTAAAATAGAACATCTAATAGTACAAAATGAATCTTAACCAATCTATAAAACACAATAAAACAACTATTTACGTGCTGTAAGTCTTTTGTGCCACGCGATACGCTGCCCTTCTCGCCCTCTCTGAAATCCTCTTTGACAGGAGGGGTTGAGCCTCTAGGGGAGTCAGGCCACCATCAGCCTGCCGTACTGGCTCGTCCTGAGGGCCTTCTCTGGTGTCTGTTAAGGAAACACAAAACACAGAGTGAGGTCTGGTGTAACAGACATGAAATGGACTGAGTCTTTAATGTACATATCTTAAGAGTTTTACTTACATTTTGCAGCCTGGCCATAAACTCCCTCTGCTCCTCCAGTCTGAGGTCCCTGACTCCTGGTAGGGGACAGGGGTTTCGTCCTTGGAACTGGAGGAGGACTCAGGCTTGCAGGACCTTTTCCTGGTGGTGGAGGAGGAGGAGGCTCCTGGTGACTCTGGTGATGGCATGGTGTGGGTGAGGGCCTGGCAGAAATGCTCCCTCATCCTCTTTGACTGGGCCACGTTCAGGCTGAGGGTGTAGAAGCGGTCAGCGGTGGCCGTGTTGTTGCACATAAAAGGTGGCCACCATCTTCCGCTGCTCGGCAGGCAGGTTGTTCTTGGCCTTAAAACAGTAGAAGAGAAAATATTGCTACTGTTAGTTAAGCCAGCAGAGTTGAATGGAAATTAGTTATTAGTTAATGAAATCCAGCATGAACAGATAAGTGACTGAGGAGAACTCACATGAGCAAACACAGCCGTCCTCAGGTCGGTGAAGTTGGGGGACCTTTTAAGGCCCATCTCCGCCCACGCTACCTGCAGGTGGTGCAAGAAGTTTTAGCATGGCCCTTCCCAGCCGTGACAAAAACCAGCTGGTTTGGTGGCTTGCTGGCCGCCCGCAGCTCCAGCCACCTCTCCAGCCAGCGAAACTCGTCAGTCTCCAAGAGTCTTGTATTCCCTGACACAGAAAACTGACAGACTCTTTCAGAGGAGACATTAACAAAAACAACAGACTCACAAGCAGTGATGACAACAGGACACAAGTCGAGATTTTAATACATACAGAGATCACAAAATCCCCTGTGCAGCACGCTCACCACATCCATCGCATTCAGGCGAGACTGGGCAGGTAGGGTTTCCCGAAAGTATTCGAGGAACTCCTGTATGTTCCTCAGGTAGAAATCTGCCGTGGTGATGGTCTGGCCTACGGACTGGAGGTGGGCTGGGTATCTGCAGAAACATAGGCTTTGAGTCAGTCACTGTTCACAGCAGGTGTGTGTCATAACCACTTCACAATAATTGTTTTGGAAAGTCACACTTACTTCAATCAATATTCCTTAAAAAACAGCCAACTGAACAATTCAGTCTGCCCCTTGGCTGTACCTGCCAGGTAAAATATAAAAGACCTGACTCTCAACACCTTGGACTGGGCATTTTCCAGCTGCTTGGCAGTGGGGCATCTGGTAGTCCCGGAAGTAGTTTTCTGTGAACACACATTTAAAATGATCTGAGTAACATTTAACATTGAGGTCTGAATCTGAAAACACACACACACACACGTAATATATAGTAACGTTACACAAACAATTAAAAACACATACAACATGGAAAGGTGAGCATTCAAAATAGGCTACAAATTTTCATCCTTTTTCTGCATGTTCACTTTTCAGCAAGCAAGATGGCGGCGTTGCTCTTTAATACAGACGTTACGTAACGTTACGTACGGCTGAGGACAGTGACAGTCGGTGAAAAACGCTTTTGCCGCCCATTTTTACACTTCTAAATTCAAATATAAAAAGATAATTTACCATTGCCAATGTCCGTACGTTACTAACGGTCGGTGGATTAGTTATCATTAGTAACGTTTTATTCATAAACCTTTCCTTAAACCGAGCTAAATCAACGTTAGCTAGCTACGTTTTAGCGCGCTAACGTTTGTCGTAGCATTGACCTAGCTAGCTAAGCCAGCCAATGTAGCACACAATGACTCAGATATTTCTTAATAAAAAACAAAACAGATAACTTATTAGACAACGTAACATTGAATCTGCAAACAGACGTTGTGATAACGTTATCATAGAAGATAACAACGATACAGCCTTGAAATGTCTCCATTAACGACTCCTTTGAAATAACTTTAATGAAGTTAAATGTCAGTTACCCTTCATAAGCTAGCTAGCTAGCTAGCTAAGTTACGTTAGCTAACGTAGCTAACATCAGAGAGTTTATTCTAGAAGCACTGTTTAAACAAGCACATTTTCAGCAACAAACTAACAGTAAAATGAAAACGCTTACCTCGCCTCCCTGCCCCAGGAACCAAAGTGTAGTTTAGGAGAAAATTAGCCGCTGGTCCGATGCCCACTCACGAGAGACGATGTGGGGTGACTGGGTTACGCCAGTTGAAGAGGTGCGCTCGTTTTTCTCTTGTGTGAAGATCCAGCGGGCGGGGTGCCAGATAGAGCGCACTCCTCAATGTGTTTCTGTCTCCGCCCGCCATAGTCCTTTGACGGTATATATTTGCAACGCATAGTGTGTTGGATTTATATTTAATAACGTTAAAAAACGAACCTAAATCTTATTATTATTTAATCGTTATAAAATCGTTAGACTGTTTTTAAACTAAGCTAAACCTGTACATATATGACAGGCTATGATCTGATGTAATGATACGAAACAAACGTTTTTTTACTCTTCCCATACCATGTCATGACTCATCAGTGTGTCTGTGTGTGTGTGTGTGTGTGTGTGTGTGTGTGTGTGTGTGTCCTGTACCTGTGTGTGTGTGTGTGTGTGTGTGTGTGTGTGTGTGTGTGTGTGTGTGTGTGTGTGTGTGTGTGTGTAGTATTGATGAGGGGAAAAGAGCATAAACTAATTTGACCTATACCTCAAAACATTTACTCAATCAAGTACAGTGTTGGGTCCGTCCAGGAGTGAGTTAAACATTATCTTGTCAAACAAAGGATTTCCAGCCAACATGTGCTCAGAGACAATGGGCCTGAGACAAAGAAGGCCTACTTGGAAAATTCCGATCCAGGTCTCCTCCGGAAAGATGGTTCATCACCCATTTTCTATGCAGACCTTGCAGCCTAAAAGTCGCACCTAGGTGTTACTGCACAAAATGGCCACACCAGGAGGTCCTGCATTCCCATTGGTTCAGAGGTACCATAAAACCAGCATGGAGCCAGGTCTGGTGGCCTGAGCTATAAAACTCCATGTCACCCCCCACTTCTCGTCTTTTGCCCTGTGACTTTGGTCACTACAGCATGACGCACAGAAACAAATGCTTTCCAGTTGACGACAGGTCAGCACTACAAGTTGGTGCTAAAACTTCCATTTTTGAAACTAAGTGGATTTAATTTCGGTGCTGGGAGCACCGTGGATCCTCTGAAACCACTCGCCAGTGTTTTCATATCTGCAGGAGAAGGAAACAACGTTTTTCTTCTCAAGTCGACTCTCGCTCTCTTCCTTCTGCCTTTTTTGGAAGGAGAGCTTCCTCTGATCTGCTGACGAGTAGACACGGACCCCGTTTCTTTCGTGGAAACCTACGGATAAACGGACTGAACACACAGTAAGAAGGCTTACGTCTGGGCAGAGATAAATAGTGTGTTTTATTAATGAGTAATTTGCTATTGCTGCTACTTTGTGTTACCATTAATGTGATCTGATTAATACAGCGCTACTGCTGCGCGTGTAATGTATTAATCTAGGATTGTGACCGCTGAGTCAAATCTATTCTGTGAATGTACTCTGATCACGGTGCATTGTTGATATGTTGTGTTGAATATGTAGCTAGCTTGTTCAGGCTGTAAATGCTACTTTCTGCTTCTCCCACTGCTGAGGAGTTTTAGGTACTGTTACATCCAAGTATATATATATATATCTTTCTTTCCTACTTCTCTAACCTTTCTCTCACACACACATATATGAACACATAGCTAGTTACCCACATGCGCTAAGGTGAACAGCTGGTCAAACAGCGAGTCACATAAACTGCAGAGCGCGCACCGCTCCACAGTTCTGCGCTCCGGTGTCTCCCTCTTGTCAACCACACGTGTGCAGACACGTTAGCTTAGCAGCTAGCCTATTGTTGGTAGCACATAGCTTAGCCTGAATGAGCTAACGGCTAATCTTAGCCTAGCCTATCAATACCGCCCTCTTGGGGTGAAACAGTTTTGTTCAGCTCACAGGAGTAGCCATTTTTGTAGTCTTTGGCTAGACTACACCTTGTCACCCCTTACTCTTTCACACTCACTCTCTCACACCCACACACACACACACACACACACACACACACAGAGGGTCTCCCCACACGCTGTTTTGTTTTTGCTTTGTTTTGTTGTACTTAAAAGAAACGTATATTGGTTTTAATTGATCAAAGGATTATTGATCGGCCATTGATAATTTTGATTTTAATAAATTCTACTATACGTTAATTAGCAGTTGTTTGTGATTATTTGTGTATTATTGTATTAATTGCTGGTTAAACACAGGTCAGAGCTCGGATTTCACCCTTCCACTGACAAATGAGACTATTCCACAGTTCAATATTGGCCCCTGAAGTTCCAGGGTGGTGCCCCGTTTTGATTGTTTGTTGATTTGATAAAGTTATTAATAACCATATTCATAACTTTATTAATATTGATAAACATCTTTGATAATATGCCAATAATCTGATCTGTACCCCTACGAGTACCCAACAACAGTATAGGTCTACTTCTTGTGTAATCCTTTTTTAATACTCCACTACATTTATTTTGGTGTCTTTAGTTACAAGAAAATACAATTACACCCAATTTTTTCAATTGCAAAATTTAAGTGACATTTCCATTAATCCATCAATATTTTTTGTACTTTTACTTAACATTTTGAATGCAGGTAATTTACCAAGTATTTCTAGTCCTGTTAGTACTTTTACCACTGCAGTAAACCAACCACGCCAAATACTATTTGGGAAACTGTGCTGGGCATTTTTCACTGCTTTCTGATGTTTATATGCAAACCAAACAATCGAGAAAATCTGCAGATTAATCAATAATATAAATAATTGTTGGTGCCCTAACTTCATTGTTTTTGGCTACCAAGAACCTTTAGTACTTGAAAGAACAATATAAAAGGCTTGAAGAACCATTCTCTAAATATAAAGGTTCTTCAATTGGTGATGACTCTTTGAAGAACCATTGAGTCCTTTGAAGAACCGTTAAAGAACCATTATTTTTCTGTGTGTAGGAACTAATAACTAAATGTAGAGCAGGAAAAAGTAGAATATTTATCTTTGAAATGTAGTAGAAGTCTAAAGTGTTTGAGTTTAACCTTCAGCAGACAGTGTTTCCCTGCTGAGCTGCAGCAGAGGGATGGAAACAGAAGAAGATTATGTGTTAGAAAGACTAACAAGACATTGAAACATAGAAACAACAAAATACTACTGTGTTTCTACTGATACAAAGCTTAATGCTAATCGGTGAAGTATCCCTTTAATCAGTAAATGGCATATGCGATAAACACTCAGGAGAAACTCTCCCAGCTAGGTGTGCCTGACTCCACCTGCAGGTGGATCACTGACTTCCTGTCTGACAGGAAGCAGCATGTGAAGCTGGGGAAACACGTCTCCGACTCACAGACCATCAGCACCGGATCCCCCCAGGGCTGCGTTCTTTCTCCTCTGCTCTTCTCCCTGTACACCAACAGCTGCACCTCCAGTCACCAGTCCGTCAAGCTTCTGAAGTTTGCGGACGACACCTCCCTCATCGGACTCATCTCTGATGGAGACGAGTCCGCCTACAGGTGGGAGGCTGACCACCTGGTGACCTGGTGCAAGCAAAACAATCTAGAGCTCAATGCTCTAAAGACAGTGGAGATGGTTGTGGACTTCAGAAAGAACCCAGCCCCACCTGCCCCCATCACCCTCTGGGGCTCCACAATTGACACTGTGGAGTCTTTCCGCTTCCTGGGAACTACCATCTCCCAGGACCTCAAGTGGGAGCTGAACATCAGCTCCCTCGTCAAGAAAGCACAACAGAGGATGTACTTCCTGCGGCAGCTGAAGAAATTCAACCTGCCAAAGACAATGACTTCTACACAGCCATCATTGAGTCCATCCTCACATCCTCCATCACCATCTGGTACGCTGCTGCCACTGCCAAGGACAAGGGCAGGCTGCAGCGTGTCATTCGGTCAGCTGAGAAGGTGATTGGCTGCAATCTGCCGCCGCTCCAGGACCTATACGCCACCAGGACTCTGAAGCGTGCTGGAAAGATTGTGGCTGACCCCTCCCGCCCCGGACACAAGCTCTTTGAGTCACTCCCCTCTGGTAGGAGTAAATAAATAATGAATTGCGATTACGTTTTAGGCCATTTTATGGTTAAACAGACGCACCTGTACAGGTCAGAAGTGGTGAAGACCGCGCACCCAATGTGCACTACCGGGAGTAACGTCACTGACCCAAATGTTCCTTATCATGCAACGATGGTCTACTACAGCCTGTAGTACAATTGATGGCCAGCCTCAAATTAACTTCACATAAACATTTGAATATATTTGTACTCAGAACAAAGGCTGTGGATGTTGGTCACCATCACTTGAACATAACAGATCTCTTGAAGTCGTTATTTTATTTATTAATTTATTATTGTAACTTATTTAACCAGATAAGTCAATCGATAATTAATTCTTATTTACATGACGACCTGGTCAAGAGACAGCGATAGAAGGAAGTTGATACAAGACATTAAAACATAGAAACAACTAATGCAGTAAAACATTAGACAAAACTAAAACATCACAAAACAGTATTTACAACAACAGAGATCTATGTTCTGGAGAAGCTAATTGAAAATCAGTTTCAGTGATCAGAAACTATGGCTGGTAATGAGTTATTAAAGGAGGGTAACAGAATGAAGGAGTCCTAGAGGATCAGACTGATAGTATCAAGACTGGAGATGGAAAGATTAGGTAAACATCTGGTCTTCAACAAACAGCTAGAGCAGAGTCTAATTCTTTATATCACAATCAGAGAGCCTGGATAGGACTGTACGATGACCATGTCCCCAACCCCTGGAGGTGGTCACTGTCAAACACAAGTTTCTACAAACCCGGGGAGATGGAGTTCAGACGATGGATGACTGGACAACCAGACGCTGGACACAGTTATAAAGTCTGCACAGACATGCATCCTGATGGACTCTGGCACGACCTCAGTTGTGAAAACAGCCGTTATCCAATCTGTGTAGATGTCAGAGGTGAGAATATTAACTAGTGAAGTTTCCCTTCTCTGCTTCTCTTTGCCTCTTTGTTTTCATTATTCAGGCCTCTGTAGTATCAGTCAGTCACTCTGACAAAAAGCAGCTTTCACACAGGTTAGTACCATTCAAAGAGCTTTACAGCTGACTGAGCAGCAGATAATAAGACGGCAGGAATGAGAGCAGTACAACAGCTCAGTGGTTCATCAGCATCACCACCAGAGGAAGACATATTATATCATATTATAGAGATTGGACTTGTGCATAAAGTTATTCATTAGTTTATTGATGTGGTTCTTTATATCTCAGTGTATATATTTTAGATATTATAAAGACATGAATCACAGATGTGGATGGATGGAGGTTGTATGTTATGCTGCCTCTACACTTCTCTGCGCTCCATTTTCAGGGTCAGATGTGACTTTTGTCTTCATCAACACCACCTCTATGACATGGACTGCAGCCCAGAGCTACTGCAGAGATCACTACACAGACCTGGCCAGTGTGAGAAACATGACAGAGAACCAGAAGATACAGGAGGTGATAGTTGGAGGAAACCTTGCCTGGATCGGTCTTTTCAGAGACTCCTGGAAGTGGTCAAATGGAAGTAACTCCTCATTCAGCTTCTGGAAGAACGGGCAACCTGATAACAAGAACGGGAACGAGGCTTGTGTGGCTGCAGACTTCAGCCAATCAGGAACCTGGGAGGACTGGCCCTGTGACATGGAGAGAGCGTTCATTTGCTACGGTCCAGGTGAGTGCTAACCCGGGATTCAGACAGCTTTTACATTTAGATTCAGGACAATAGGGATGTAACGATATACTCAACTCACGATTAGATTCAGGATTTTAAGTTGATGATACCGTTTTCTCAAGATGTTTTTAACAGAATGAGTGAAAATCTTCCTTTATTTCTATAAACTGTGCAGAACAACAGATGTGTCCTCTTATCAAAAGTGACTGAAATTATATTTTATCTTAAAGAACAAAGTTAGATGTTTAAAACAAATCCCACATCTAAATAACTAAATTAATAGAAACAAATCTCTTCAAATAAATAAACTAAGAAGTTGTAGTGACGTCTGAAGTCAAACAAGGTCAATCTAAAGTAGATTACGCTCTAGGACGTTTAAAAACTGCATCAACATTCATTTCTTATCTCAACCGGTTGTTATCTTTACACATTTCTATCCATATTTAACCATCGTTACCTCCCTAGTGCTAACCCGGGACTCTAAACACCAAACATCAAGTTGTGGAGAGTAAATGTGAACATGATGATGTGGATCATTTCCATGGAATAGTTAGTAAAGTTAGCATGCAGTGGTGATCAGCTGCAGATGATAAGTTAGTGTTGAATCTATTGTTTAAACTGATGATGAGGAATGAACAGGATGCTGATTATTATCCAGACAGAAATGTTTGAACTCATAAAGTTTGTTTGATTTTTACAAAGTGGTGTCAAAGAAAGTGGTGAAAGTGAAGTTTGAGAACAAGAAGAATCTGGATCTGAATGACCCTGCTGTGATGGAGGCCATGTTGAAGCAGGTAAATCATGTTTTATACTGTTTTACCTTTATGAATAAACAAATGAGATAAGATAAGTTTTGTGTCTCAGCTGAAACAGAAGCTGAGGGACCAGGGGCTGGACGACAACATCAAACTGAGCTGGAGGAAGCAGGCCGATGGAAAAGTCTTCCACAAGGAAGACAAGAAGACAAACAAGAGGAGGAGGAAGAGGGATGAGCTGTAATGTTGAGTTGCTGCATCTGATCAGAGGAAAGTCTGTTTCTTTGCAAGCAGAAATACTAAATATATTCACAGCTTCCAGCTTCTCAAATATGAAGATTTTATGCTTTTCTTTGTTATGTTTGATCATAAACTTAATATCTTTGAGCTTCAGACTGTTGTTAGAATAAAACAAGACTTTATTATTTATCTGATTTATCATCTTTGGGGAAATATAACTGACATGTTTTACTGATTTACTGTTTCTTCTTTAAAATCTATTTTAATGAGATAAAATGTCTTTCTTTGTTTGAGAGTAAAGGGTTTTCCACACGGGGAGCGACCGTTGGCCTGAGTAGTCACGTCATGTGAAGGACAACGCACTGCGAGGAAACGCCAGGCAATCAATGTGTGGTAACCATGGAGATACTGTATCCCTGCCGTACAACTGGATGAGATCAGCTGACTGTGGTTTCATATATCCCTAATCACAGGAGGATTTATAACTCATAGTGGTAATCCTAGTCTTTCCTAACCACAGACAGTTATTGTTGATAGCTAACGTTAGCTACATTAGCATAGTCATGATTAGGGACGTCTTGTGCCGATACTCTGACAAGCAGAAGCTCCGCTGTCTCTGTTCTGATAACTGTTTAGAAAACACTTTTATATTTTACTAAACTCACAAACACAACAATCTCTTGTTCATTGATTTGTGCGTCGCTCGCATAGAGAAAAGTTCAACGCAGTTCAACTCTTGCAGCATGCGGGCATAGCTTAAGTCATGAAAATAGTTTAGGCTTTCATGGCAAAGGTGCATTGTTTGAAGGTTGCGAGAACGAAAGAGGTAGTTGCACCACATGGAGGCCCCGACCTTGGTGTGTGTGTAAGATAACAATTTCTGCCTAAGAATCAAGAAGACCCCCCCCTGTGAGGACAGGATAAAATCTTAAGGGAGAGAACAGATCAGAGCTCATAATTTGGAGGACAACTTGGTGGACTGGGCTCTGACTTGATGTCTGTTGCTAGGGAAACTTAGACTCTGGTTTTTTTTCCAACTTTTTTTTATTTGAATTTTAAGAAAAAGTGACACAACATAGTGAACAAAGTGCACACAGCATAGTGGAACTAATATGTCACTTCCCCTCAAGTCCCCTACCCACCCTCAAACCAACCCGGTCCATGCCCAAAACGGGAACAAACAACACAGACCCATACACACTGACAATGAAATGTCCAATGAAAGAAGGCGCTGGAATTAATAAATTGGAGTCAGATTTGACAGGCCTTAGGGCCTCATTTGGACAAATTCCTTAGAGCGTTTGTGTGTGACGAGCACGAATGTGACAGTTTCACGGGGTTGCACCCCCTTGTCGCGTTGCCTGTCAAACTGCCCCCCCCTCCCCATCTGCCCGCTCGCCTCTCATTCAAATTGAATTAGGAGGCGAGACAATCGCTCCCCGTGTGGAAAGGCCTTAACAAGGCGTCTGGCTGTGATGAGTCAGAATATCTTTAAATGAGTGATATAGAAGATAATCATGTGAATATATTAGTGTTGTGCTGTCACCTTATAAACACAATCTGAAGATGTTTTTACAGTTTTCAGCCGTGATCCAGAATGAAAATCTGCAGAATTGAACCGATTGTTCATCAGGTTGGAGGTGGAGATGTTTTAACATTCAGAGTTTTATTTTAATTTGTTTAAAATCTGGGTAATATTCTGTCTGCAGATTCTGTGTGGCTCTGGTTATTAGAGATGCAAACTTTAAACATTTACCTAAAACTTGATGTGACTGTAACATCTTCCAGACAGAAACACTAAATATATTCACAGCTTCTCAAACATGAAGATTTGATGCTTTTCTTTGTTATATTTGATCATAAACTTAATATATTTGGGCTTCAGACTGTTGTTAGAATAAAACAAGACTTTAGTATTTATCTGATTTATCGTCTGTGGGTAAATATAACCGACATGTTTTACTGATTTCTGATATTTTATGTTGATGTTTTTCAGGTTGCACATTACACAACATTATTTAATTTGTTTAAAATATAAATTATCTTTAGTGTTGAATATAATATAAAATCTGTTTTCATCAGACTAGTGCTGCGTTCCAGGCATCCCGTAACTCGTGTTTTCACAACCTTCTACCCTGAAAGTTCCCTGGAACGACAGTCAAACCTGTAACTTACTACCCGTGAACTCGTACCAGATCGTTGTCCCAGTTACAGTTTTTGACGTCACACACACATGAACAACAATGGCGACCCCTGTTGATGCTGTGCAGACGCAGGTGATTAACAGTGAGAAATAGAAATAAATAGACATAAATAGGCAACTTAAAGTAATTCGGCACATTGTAATCAAAACAATACACATACGATTGTGTACTACTACAGGTTATGTTTATTAAATGAAGCCCAAAATATGTCACCAACTAGAAATCGCTAGTATCAGGCACTCATCCATGGCACTAACCCCCCAACCCCCAAATCCTTCTTGTCGGTTATTGGCTGGAACACTGTTTGTTATATTTGGTGGTGCAGGTTGGCCAGTTTGTTTTTGATGCTGTTTTTGGAGCCTGGGCTGTCTACAGAGACTGCATTTTTTACAGTGTGTTCAGGGGACAGGCAGCTAGTAGATAGTGAGGAGATGTTTTTTTACAGTGTGATGGTGGTATTCCTGTCTCTTACCTGTATTCTGTTATCAGGTGTGTCTCTAGGATGTGTGATGGTGGTATTCCTGTCTCTTACCTGTATTCTGTTATCAGGTGTGTCTCTAGGATGTGTGATGGTGGTATTCCTGTCTCTTACCTGTATTCTGTTATCAGGTGTGTCTCTAGGATGTTAGCACAGATCTTGCCAGCAGAGGGCTCTCTCCCTCTCTGCATTATACCGGGGCAGTGATTCCCAACCAGGGGAAGATAGGGACAGATTGTAGAGCAGCTCAACTCATTAACAGTTGTTCTCAGTCGCTTTGGTACATTTCTCGAGTCACTTGTGCTCAAGATAAAAGCAAGTTATCATTGTTTTGGTCAAAGTTCAATAGTTTTTGTACATGTACATGTAAATCCCGTCTTTCACTACTTTCAAAGTGGTTTGTTATTATTGTTTGACCACCACGGAGGAGCAGCAGAGAGCGTGCCTGTGTGGACCAGGAACATGGCGTGCACTCTAAAATAGTTGACAGAAGGATAGAAAGTTCCAGTGAGCAGGTATCTCGGTCTGCAGCACAACGCCAGCAGCAGCAGCAGAAGACTTTAATGTTGTGGATGAAAAGAAAGAAAAGAAAGGAGACCTGAGTTGGTTGATTCAGTAAATGAGCTCATAATCATATTTTCTGTCTACACCTGTTGATGTCAGGCTAACGCTGACTGAGCTGACGGTAACATCCACTGTTGCTAGGTAACTTCAGACCGTCAGCTGAATATTTAATGGAGAACATTGTGTGTGTTATGAAAACGAGTTGACTTTAAACCGCAGCGTTTTCTGTCAGCAATGTCTGATAAACAGACTCTCTGGCTGCTAGTTTAATGTTCCACTCAATATGATCATAACTCAGCTGTTTTCATATCAGAGGACAGATGATGTGGAGCTGCTTCCAAACAGAAGAGGAGACAGAGAAACGTTACAGGTAGGTTATTATGGGCTGGATGAAGGGCCAGCTGATTGGTTCATGAGAAAAGGGAAGACGTCTACATGAGAAGTAGTGAATACAGTTTAAATATCGTGGTAAAGTTGGTGCCCTACACATGACACAAACTTCTTTTCTCCAAACACCCACCTTTTGATTTTATAGAATTTTTATCATGTTAATAAATATATAATATAGCTTGATTCAGAATATAAAAAATATAATTCCTTTACGCAGCCACATGGATCTTAGACCTTTAAATAAAAAACAAACTATGATTAACAGAAAGATATCCTTCATATGGCACAACTTTTGACACAGAAACCACTCATTGTTTCATACATTTAGTTAACTGAATAAATCAAAATGATTTATTTTTGAGTCTGTTACACAAAGAGGCAGCTTGTTGTCAGAATATGTTCATTTTAATACCATTAAATCTCAAGTAACAGTGGGAAGTAGGTAAGTAGCAGTGGTTAACCAAACTGCTGAATAGGTCTTGTGTCAGAGGCAAATTGTCCTTGTGCTTTCTTGCTATTTTATTAAAAAACTTAGATATAGTAATTGATTCCTCTTAAATACTTTAGTTCACAGCAATACAGCTGTTTTGAAATAACTAAAATGATTTTTAATGATCCCCCTCATTCATCTTAATTAGGTTGAATTCTTGTCTTTATTAAACCAGAACATTATTCAGTGCATAAACAGTTTTGATACACATTCTAAAGACATACTTATGGCTTAGGTCTTAAAAATACTAGTATACACCAACTGGAGGACAGGTTCAGGAATTTCTTTGTCTTTTTATTAAATACGCCTGTGAAACCTTGAACAAGACATGAAGTTGCAAATTAAATAATTGAATTACTTTTAAATTAGAAGAAAATAAATTACAATAGATAATTATAAATACCAATTTACAAAGTGTGTGTTGTTGAGAGAAGCAGCTGTGTGTTATGTGTGGGTCAGTTAGCTGAGTTCACCAGATGGTTCTGACATGGGCAGGTCAACAGGTCAAGCTGCACAATAGATTGTTCTAATGAGTCCAACAGCCAACGTCCAGTATGAAACCAACTTCACCACGGTATGGAAATATGATCACATTAAATGTTCTTCTTGAATCTCTTTTATATCCAAACTAAATAAACTGGTGTTGGAACTGATATTTCAGAAATGTGATCCAATCAGAACCTTGAGAATCTGAATACATTTAGGAATCATTGGTGATACCCAGCCCTAGTATTTTCATACTGCATTTGACAATTAAGCACTGTTTTTCTTCTTTTCTTCTATAAACTATGAAGGTCATGGTGGAGGCCACATGTTTTTAAAAAGACAATCTGTCCCAGGTGAACATCAGATGGGGGGGGCTCAACACTGAAGCTACTTCCAGAGGTAGAGACCTGCTTCCTCACGCTGCACCGCCTGCTTCATCTCTCGCTGCTAGTACCTTTACTGCAGTAAGGTCTGAATGTAGGACTTTAACTTGTAGTGGAGTATTATCACAGTGTGTGTTAGTACTTTTACTGCAGTAAAGGATGTGTATTTCTCTCAGGTGTGTTTCTGTGGTACCTGACAGCAGCCATCTCCTCCTCAGTGAACTGACGCGCCGCCGCATCGCTCAGCAGCCAAACAAAAAGCGCCACGCACACGGGAGCGCGCATGGAGAGACACGAGGAGACCCGGGAGCGAGCCACGGGCCAACACGGTTACAGAAAACACAGAAAACACAAAGAGGTGAAGGAGACACACAGGAACAGGTGAGTTTCTGCTGTTGTTGTTTCAGCTGTCAGGAAGTGAACGAGGTGCGCATGCGTTGTCCGGTGTGCTGACGAGTTAGCAAATGTCCCGCCCTACTCTGCCTTTCTCTGCCTCTGATTGGCTAATCCTGTTATTCTTACCCTAACTCTAACCAATCCAACTAAAGAAGGCAACGAGTAGTAGAACGTTTATCAATGATTCTGCCATATATTATATATTATATTATTGACTTATAATTATAGATGCATTCATGTTTACATCAAATCTAGTTGTATCCATCCATTTTCTCTTATCTGTTTTTTTCTTATTTGGTCTGAGTCCCAGTGTCACAAATTGATAATTATCTCCCTGATAATTGTCCAGGCCGATAACGAGTTGACCCCTAACGTAGATGTTGATGCTGCTTGCAGCAGTTCCTCTCAGGAGTTTGTTACAACATTCAAATCATTCTGTGTTTGCATAGAAAGTCAAAGCAGCGTTGGAGGAAGTATTCAGATCCTTCTCTGGAAATGAACTAGTGGCTAAATGTGGCACAATACAGCTCTGCTCTCTGTAGGACATGGATGTTTTTATACATGGACATTAAGTGTAATAAACTAAAGTACAAGTACCAATACCACACTGTCAAACTACAATAATACAAGATAAAGTCCTGCATTGAAAATGTTACTTTAATAAAACTATTTCATTATAATCCAGAAAATGTACTTGCTCAACTTAACAAAATAAAATAAGATGGACTTTATTGATCCAAAGGAGATTAGTCTTGGACACATCCAGTATCTGCTGTTAGGAAATACAACACAACATAGAGCAGACACACAAACAAACATACAGTACACAGACTGGTACTACTTTGGATGGACACACTTGTAGCATAGACACACTCATAGCATGGAGACACTCCTAGCATGGACTAAACAATTATCAATTATAATGAACTAAAATGTTTGATTACTAAAGGGTTTGGGCTCCACAACATCATACAATAACGTTATATGAAGGAGAATGCATGAAACAGTTTCACAATCTAAACTATTTATTGTGCAAAATACAAAGTAGTAAAATAAACTTAAATTAAATAAATACACATACCAACAACTTTAACATGCTTTCTTTTCAAAACAAAATAGTTGTAAGATTGCTGTTTGAACACTACCTTGACCACAGGTAACGTTAGTTTGTTGTAGAACAGTGAGCATAGCTCCGCTGTCAGCTTGCTTCGGTGTTTGAATAATGTTAGTGGTTTGGCGGAAGTATTTCAGCGAGGCAAGACACCTCAAATCCAGTGTTTTAATCATTGCTCTGAACCCGTGTTTCTCGAAGGTCTGTAGTGGGACCGTAAGTGGATTGATATTGCGTTCATTATGTTGCTCCGCTGCATGCTTGAGGTGACAGGTCTTAACGTTAGCAAGGCCGAGTAAGTTAGCGCGACGACTACAGTTAGCACGTTTTTTTTACAAAACCAAAAAACCTCCAAACAACAGACACGGCTCCTCTTTTTGGCACAAGTTCTTCTGTGTCATCATATTCTACTAGTTCTGCAGCTTTGATTCCGGAACTTTCAATGTCTATCGTATCCATCTTCACCGTAAAGTAACACCAGAGCACTACTGTTTACCCTCACCACGCCTCGCAGTTGCACCATGCGTGTTACATTGAAAAGGGTCCCGTTTAAAACAGTGTCGTGCGGCGCAGCGTAGTGTTCCGAACGTTGTGTAATCATACATACCACTATGGCGGTAAAAATTCATATCATGACTATACTATACACCGGTATTCGGTGTGAACCGGTATACCACCCAGCACTAACCTGACATAAGTAAAAGTACAAATACCACACTGTGACATAGGTTTCTGCACAGTGACTTGGAAGGCCCCATGTTTAGAAACTCAAACAGGAAGCTAAGCAATGTACTGCTGTGGAGTGAAAACAGGTAAACTTGTGTGATGTCAGCTTGTTAAATCTAAATACTTTCTAGTCTCTTCTCTCCTCTGGGACAGGAAACTGAAGATCTTTGAGTTGTGGACAAAACAAGACATTTGAGGACGTCATCTTGGGCTTTCGGAAACACTGATCCACATTTTAGAGACAGAACTACTCATCCATTCATTTATTTATTTATTTATTTATTTGAAAGAAAAAGGGACAATACATATTAATGAACATTTTCACAAATGTAAATATGCCAGATTATAGCCTTAGGCTAATTTCCATCTGCAGACCCCCTGGCAGGTTGATGTTACACACAAAATAATGAATACATACAAAGACACTATATGCCGAGACAAAAACAGTGATCACATCATGTTAGAACAAACAATAACAAGACTGGACAACAAGGGACATATAGAAAAAAGAAAAGCATCGACTGTAGTGGACACACCACAAATTGTCCTGGTATTATATTGATCCATATTACACCATTCTATGTTGCACTGAGCCACATACCACTGACCCCTATAGCACAACCCATGTTATACTGACACTTATTGCACAACCCATATAGCACTAATAATTGTGTCCCTTTTTGTAATACACTAACTCTGTTTTAAGTCTGATATAAAATATTTAGCTAAACATGATCACATGTTTGTATGTCCCTCAACCACACTTTTAAATGACTCCTAAAGATAGAAAGACTTGTGCTTTCCCTCACTGACAGTGGAATGCTATTCCAGAAACTCACTCCCTGATATGACAGGATGTTCTGTGAAAAGGCGGTCCGCCTAAATGTCAGTTCACAATCACCTCTCATAGTGGCTCTAGTCACTCGAGACCCAGCAACACTGCTAGACTTTTGTTTTATAAAATCTCATAAAACTCAATGGTGGAGGCGCCAGACCATGTATAACCTTGTAGATTAGGCAAGCTGATTTAAATAATTTGAAATTAACAAAATTTAAAAACTTATATTTATCTAAAATTTGACAATGGTGATATGACGAAGGTTTCGTGTCTAATATTTTCAATGCCCTTTTGTAGCATACTTCAATTGGTCCAATAGCTGCATGACTCGGATAGGACCAACTTGTGATACAGTACTCAATATGAGCTAGTATCATAGAATGCAGGAATGTAATCACTGCTTTATCCGTTAATGATGTACGAATATGTCTAAAATTCCGTATATTAACATTTACCATTTTCACTACTTTTTTAACATGTTTTTTAAGGGATAGTTTCGAGTCTATTAACACTCCCAAATATTTAAATTCCTCAACATTAACTAATTCATGTCCACCCAAGCGAACTTTTACTGCGGCCACGGTTGTTTTAGGTTTACTAAAAAACATTGATACAGTCTTTTTAACATTAAGGCATAGGCACGAATCATACAGCCATGTTTGTAAGTCATTTAAGGCTAATGTAAGCTGATGGGCTGCATCGCCGGCACTTTTTGCCTGTGTAAAAATTACCGTATCATCTGCATACATAATCGCGTCCACATTTTTGCACACATTGGGCAAGTTATTTACATAGAGTGAGAATAGCAATGGACCTAAAATTGATCCTTGAGGGACACCTTGAGTATAGTGAAGATAGGGCGACCTACTATTCTTTATTTGCACGCATTGTTTTCTATCTGATAAATAAGACTGTATCCATTTATATATATATATATATATATATATATATATATATATATATATATATATATATATATATATATATATATCCACAGTTTGATTACTAAAGTTAAATGTTAACAGTCTAGACAAGAGCTTAAGATGATTCACAGTATCAAACGCACGCTTAAAATCAACAAAAACAGCCGCGACATAACTGCTTTTGTCTAAATAAGACTTCACCTTCTCAACAAAAACACAGACAGCCGTTTCAGTTGAGTGAAGACAACGAAATCCGAATTGCATTGGATGCAAACCCGGAATGGAATCATTAAGATGTGCAATAATAGAGTTAGCGACCCACTTTTCTGCTATCTTTGAGAAGACAGGAAGTATGCTAATAGGTCGATAATTAGCAGGATCCAATTTTTCACCCGATTTATATATTGGTGTGACATTTGCCACCTTCCAGCTCAAAGGGACGACTGCCTGTGTGATTGATAAATTAATAAGATGGGTCACAGGCACCAAGAAACAAGATTTATAATGCTTCAGAAGATTAGTATCAAATCCAAACACATCCCTTGCCTTAGAACTTTTCAATTTTGAGATTATGTTTTCTACTTCACTTTCTGTAATTATTTGAATGTTAAACTTTGAATTTTGAGGTAAGGCATCTATATGGGGGTCTATATTGCCACTATTTAGTTGTGAATCACACGAAATAGAAAACAATTGTGCAATTTCATCAATGGTACTTTAAAAGTGCTCATTCAATTTAGTTGCTAGGCTGAGAGGCTCTGATACCAATTCATTGGCAAATTTGAGTTCAAGGTCTTTATCAGCATTGTGCTTACTTTTACCAAGAAGTTTGTTTATATTTTCCCAAATTAGCTTACAATTTCCTTTGGCACCATTAATTACAGTCATGAAAAAATTAGCTTTTGCCACTTTCAAAGTTTGTGTGACTTTATTCCTCGCGGATACAAAATTTAATCGATCAGTAATTAATCCAGATTGTAATGATTTCTTAAGTAATTTGTCTGAGTGTCATAAGCTGTTTACACTCACTATTGATCCAAGGCAAGGAATAAACTCGTTTCTTTAAATGACCCACTTTCTGAAACTGAGACAGAACCCCTTTAGTAGAGGAGTATAGTAGATCACAACATGTATTAGTGTCATCACAAGATAGTATGCTAGACCAATCAAGACTATTTAAAACCTCAGTTAAACATTGTTCTTGGCTCTTTGGAATAAATGTTTGTTTTATATTAGTGCTTTTACTAACACTTCTCAATCGTTTTTTAGTCAGCTTTCTATAAAAGAATATGGCATTGTGGTCAGACAAGCCAGTCAAGAAATTGTATGTTTTTATCATTCTATCTATTTCTATCATATCATATCTATCATCCAGAACTACTCATCCATTCATCCAGAACTACTCATCCATTCATCCAGAACTACTCATCCATTCATCCAGAACTACTCATTCATTCATCCAGAACATCATCCACACATGTTCACGGTGAAGATAATCAGTAGTTGCAGCTCTAAGTGTTTAGATATGAATACATAAGGAACAGTACTGAGAAGCTACAGATTGATATGAAAACCTGAGAAAAGTAATGGACATGTCCCTACCTTGACACTTCCTAATCTACAGGGTGCGGTCACTATTTGTTTTTGCCGTTAGTGTTATGGTTGGGGTCGGCTGGCGGTGAGTTTTTGTTTTCTCTTTTGTTTCTCAGTACCATTTTATTCCCACTGTCTGTTTCTATTTTGTTTTGCCTCGTTCTGTGTCTCCTGTGTTTCCCTCCTCCCGCCTGCTCCGGCCAGCTGATTACACGCACCTGTTCGTCATTCCACCATCAACCTTCCCGCTGTACACACCTGCCAGCCATCTACTATCAAGCCAGTATATTAACCCCGGATCCACTCATCATCTTCGCTTGATCGTTGCTTCAGCCATTCTGTCATCCTCTCCACTCGCTTCCTGTACCTCCAGTCAGCTGGCCTCACCATTCGGTCCCCCTCTCTCGGCTCTCCACCTCATCCTGCTCTGCTCCTGCCCTGCTCTGCCCTCGTTCCTGCATCCAGCCATCCTCCACCTCGACTCCCCCTTTTCCCCGGACCCCAGTGCCTTCTCTTCGGCTCCCTTGGTCCCGGTCCTCCCGCGCATTCCCGCTAGCTCCCTCACCATCCTACCCTACAGCCTCCCTCTGCCTTCCCTCACCATCCTAGCCTCACCGTTTCTCTCAGTCTTCCCTCACCATCCTATTCCAGCCCCAGGGCCCATTCTCCTGTCCCCAGCGTCCGCCTCCACACTCTCTCCTCTTCCCTACCTTAATAAAACTTGTTTGTTGCTGAGCCTAGCGTTTGGGTCCGTTCTGTCTGCATCCTCACAGAACGATCAAGCCAAACATGGACCCAGCAGGCTCCCCCCCCCATCCCAGTCCCTCCACTTCCCCACAGTCAGATTTATCGTTCGCCGTGGCCTCCCAGGGAGCGTTGCTTAGCCAGCATTCCTCGGCTCTTACATCCATGTCCGAGTTGTTTCGCTCCCTGACCGAGGAGGTCCGACGTCTAGCCGCCCAGTCCCGTCACTCCAGCGATCCCTCTCCTTCCAGTTCTCCGTTGGTTGCCCCCGCGCCTACTCCGCCCGCTGTCGCCTCCCCTCCCCTCGAGTCCCCCGTTTCTTCCCCGGATAAATTCTCTGGCGTGCTGGGAACCTGCGAGGGGTTCCTCGTGCAGTGCGCCCTAGTGTTTCGGAGGCAGACAGTAACCTTCCACTCCGACGAGGCCAAGGTGTGTTTCGTCGCTGGGCTGCTCCGCGACAAAGCTCTTGCATGGTTCACCTCGGTAAGTGAGGGGCAGCCACACCTCCTCTCCTCTTACTCGGCTTTTGAGCAGGAGATGAGGAGGGTTTTTGACCGCCCTGTTCGAGGGACAGAGTCCGCTTCTCGGCTCGTGTCCCTCCGGCAGGGTGATCGCAGTGTCGCGGAGTACTCAATTGACTTCCGCATCTTGGCCGCTAGGTCGGGCTGGAACAGTCCGGCTCTCCGCAGCATGTTCCTGGCGGGTCTGAGCGAGCGCATGAAAGACCTGTTAGCTGCCAGGGACATGCCGGAGGGTCTTGACGAGCTCATCGAGACCGCCATCGATGTGGACAATCGCCTCCGGGAAAGAGAGAGGGAACGAGCGCCCCGCGGTTCCTCCTCTTCCCGGACCTGCCCTCCGCCAGCACGGGTCTCTGCTCCCCCGTCTTCCCAGTCACGTCCAGTAGTCCCTCCGGCACCTCCTTCCTCGCCTCCCCCTGAACCCATGCAGTTGGGCCAGGCCCACCTGTCCTCCGAGGAGCGCGAACGCCGCCGCCTAGCGGGCGTGTGCATTTATTGCGGTAACCCAGGCCACTTCATTCCTTCCTGTCCTATCCGCCCAAAAGTACAGGCTCGCCAGTAGTTCTGGGGACTCTGGCGAGCCGTACCCCTCCCCCGTCTCGTCTTTTGCTAGACGCTGCCATTACTTGGCAAGAAATTACCCTGCCAGTAGGGGCGTTAATCGATTCAGGAGCTGACGAAAACTTTTTGGCCCTCGAGATCGCTAAACAGCTCTCTATTCCGTGCGTTCCCCTTGACACGCCTCTTCGTGCCACCGGTCTCTATGGCCATCCCCTGCCTGCCATAACTCATCGCACTCCCCCGCTCCACCTCCGCACCTCAGGTAACCACCATGAATCTATCTCCTTCCACCTTATTCCCTCACCTGCTAATTCCGTTGTTCTTGGTCTCCCTTGGCTCATTATTCACAACCCCTACGTGGACTGGGCGCGGGGGAAGATCCGGAATTGGAGTAACCACTGCCATGCGTCCGGCCTGCTGTCTGCGCCTGCCCCCGGTAAGCCCATCCAATCCGTTGTTTCCCCTGTTTCCCCTGACCTAACTCTAGTTCCCCCCGAGTATCACGACTTGGCCCAGGTGTTCAGTAAGGAACAAGCTTTGTCCTTACCCCCCCACCGCCCCTACGATTGCTCCATTGCCCTCCTCCCGGACGCACCGCTTCCGTCCGGGCGCCTTTTCAATCTGTCGCGTCCAGAGAGAGAGGCAATGGAGCAATACATCAAAGACTCCCTAGCTGCCGGCATCATCCGTCCCTCCTCGTCCCCCTTAGGCGCTGGCTTCTTTTTTGTGGCTAAGAAAGATAAGACCCTCCGCCCATGCATCGATTACCGGGGCCTCAATGCCATAACCATTAAAAACAAATATCCCCTTCCCTTAATGGATTCGGTATTTGAGTCCCTCTCCTGGTCCGCTATTTTCACTAAACTAGACCTGAGAAATGCTTACCATCTAGTGCGGATCCGGGAGGGGGACGAATGGAAAACTGCCTTTAACACCCCATTAGGCCACTATGAGTACTTGGTGATGCCTTTTGGCCTCACCAATGCCCCCGCAGTCTTTCAAGCCTTAATTAATGATGTGCTTCGCGACTTTCTCCATCGGTTCGTATTCGTTTACCTTGACGATATCCTGATCTTCTCCCGTTACCCAGTCCAACACATTGAACATGTCCGTCTAGTGCTGCAGCGGCTTCTGGAGAATAGGCTGTTCGTCAAGGCAGAAAAATGTGAATTTCATGTCCCTTCTGTTCAGTTCCTCGGTTTTGTTATTGAGAGTGGTCGGCTCCGCGCCGATCCGGCCAAAATTCAAGCCGTGGTTGAGTGGCCCACCCCGACTTCTATTAAACAACTACAGCGTTTCCTGGGCTTTGCTAATTTTTACCGTCGCTTTATTCGAGGTTACAGCTCCATAGCCGCCCCTCTCACTCGCCTTACCTCCCCCTCGGTCCCCTTTGTCTGGTCTCCAGAAGCCGCTGCAGCCTTCTCCCTCCTTAAAACCCAATTCACTTCCGCCCCCATCCTCATCAACCCCGACCCCTCCCTTCAGTTCGTGGTAGAGGTGGATGCCTCGGATGTGGGCGTTGGGGCCACCCTGTCCCAACGTTCGTCCTCCGACCACAAGCTCCATCCCTGCGCCTTCTTCTCCCGCCGCCTAAACCCCACTGAGCAGAGGTACAGCGTGGGGGACCGGGAACTGCTGGCCGTGAAGCTAGCCCTCGAGGAGTGGAGGCACTGGTTGGAGGGCGCCCAACACCCCTTCCTGGTCTGGACAGACCATAAGAACCTCTCATACATCCAAACTGCTCAGAGACTCAACTCCCGCCAGGCTAGGTGGGCCCTGTTTTTTAACCGGTTTAACTTCACCCTGTCCTACCGCCCCGGATCCCGCAACACTAAACCCGATGCCCTATCCCGTCTCCATTCCCATGACGACCCGGCTACCCAACCAGACACCATCCTTTCTCACACCTGCCTTGTCGCCTCCCTGGTGTGGGAAGTGGAAACTGCCGTACGCCGTGCCCAGTCCACTGACCCTGGACCAGGAACCGGTCCTCCCAATCGCCTCTACGTCCCCCCTGTGGTTCGCTCCCGGGTCCTCCAGTGGGCGCACGCCTCCAAGTTCAGCTGCCACCCAGGGATGGCTAGAACGCTCTTCCTACTCCGTCAGCGGTTCTGGTGGCCTGCTATGGATAAAGACTGCCGGGCCTTTGTGGCCGCTTGTGAGGTGTGCGCCCGCTCCAAGGCTTCCCACCAATCGCCCGCCGGTCTGCTCCGTCCACTTCCGGTCCCCGGTCGGCCCTGGTCCCACATCGCCTTAGACTTTGTTACCGGGTTACCCAACTCCAATGGCAACACCACCATACTCACCGTCGTGGACCGGTTTTCCAAGTCAGCCCACTTCGTCCCTCTACCTAAGCTGCCTACATCCCTGGAAACCGCCCGTCTACTGGTTCACCACGTCTTTCGGCTCCACGGCATTCCGCAAGACATCGTCTCTGACCGGGGACCTCAGTTCACGTCTCAGGTCTGGAAATCCTTCTGCCAAGCTCTCGGTGCTACTGCTAGTCTCTCATCAGGATACCACCCTCAGACCAATGGGCAGACCGAGCGGGCGAACCAGGACCTGGGGGCGGCCCTTAGGTGCGTGGCGTACCGTAACCCCTCCTCGTGGAGTTCCCATCTCCCTTGGGTCGAGTACGCACACAACTCCCTCGTCAGCGCTGCCACCGGGATGTCTCCATTCATGTGTGCCATGGGTTACCAACCCCCGCTGTTCCCGTCCCTGGAGGAAGAGGTGGCGGTTCCTTCGGTCCAGTCCCACCTGCGACGGTGTCGACGGGTGTGGCGGGAGACCAGGGCGGCCCTTCAGCGCACCGCCTCTCACAATAAACGTCTGGCAGACCGTCACCGGACACCTGCCCCCGTCTACCGGCCGGGCCAGAAGGTGTGGCTCTCCTCTCGGGATCCTCCAGACCACCTCCAAGAAACTCGCCCCCCGGTTTGTGGGACCGTACCCTATAGAGGCTGTCCTGAATCCCACCGCCATCAGGCTCAAGCTCCCGCCACACCTCAAGGTACACCCGGTCTTTCATGTCTCCCAGGTCAAGCCGGTCTCCACCAGCCCCCTCTCTGCCCCGGTGGCAGCGCCCCCCCCTCCGCGGATGATCGATGGCCATCCGGCCTATACGGTACGCCGCCTCCTGGATGTGCGACGTAGAGGCCGGGGTTACCGGTATCTCGTGGACTGGGCCGGTTACGGACCGGAAGAACGGTCCTGGATTCCCGCCAGCCAGATCTTGGACAACACACTCCTGGAGGACTTCTACAGGGCCCACCCGGACAAGCCTGGCGGCCCGCCTAGAGGCGTCCGTTGAGGAGGGAGTACTGTTATGGTTGGGGTCGGCTGGCGGTGAGTTTTTGTTTTCTCTTTTGTTTCTCAGTACCATTTTATTCCCACTGTCAGTTTCTATTTTGTTTTGCCTCGTTCTGTGTCTCCTGTGTTTCCCTCCTCCCGCCTGCTCCGGCCAGCTGATTACACGCACCTGTTCGTCATTCCACCATCAACCTTCCCGCTGTACACACCTGCCAGCCATCTACTATCAAGCCAGTATATTAACCCCGGATCCACTCATCATCTTCGCTTGATCGTTGCTTCAGCCATTCTGTCATCCTCTCCACTCGCTTCCTGTACCTCCAGTCAGCTGGCCTCACCATTCGGTCCCCCTCTCTCGGCTCTCCACCTCATCCTGCTCTGCTCCTGCCCTGCTCTGCCCTCGTTCCTGCATCCAGCCATCCTCCACCTCGACTCCCCCTTTTCCCCGGACCCCAGTGCCTTCTCTTCGGCTCCCTTGGTCCCGGTCCTCCCGCGCATTCCCGCTAGCTCCCTCACCATCCTACCCTACAGCCTCCCTCTGCCTTCCCTCACCATCCTAGCCTCACCGTTTCTCTCAGTCTTCCCTCACCATCCTATTCCAGCCCCAGGGCCCCTTCTCCTGTCCCCAGCGTCCGCCTCCACACTCTCTCCTCTTCCCTACCTTAATAAAACTTGTTTGTTGCTGAGCCTAGCGTTTGGGTCCGTTCTGTCTGCATCCTCACAGTTAGTCCAACAAGACAATGGGCCAAATTTGATAATTACCCAACAGCTGTCTGGCTCATTTTTTAAATTTTACTGTATGAATAATTCACAAAAAGATTACAATTGGCGCTGTTTCCAACGCCAATCGTTGCACATTAAAGTATAAAAATAGATTTAATGTCGTTATCTGATCTCAAACGTTGGCCGGAGTGAGATCCAATCAAAGCTTGTGTTGTTACCTTGTTGAATTGATTTGGCAATCACGTTATTCGTTGAACCGGCGTCATTCTGAAGCCATGAGTCTGCAATCCAACCTGGAGAGACCGGTGTATCTCGGTAAGACGTCAAAGAATTGTTTCATGATTATACACTCCTATGTCTTCATGCTTTTTGTATAAGTTGTATATATTTAAGACTGCAAGCTATACTTCGCCGTGAATGAATTTGTTGTCGTTGATGAGAACAGTAGCCATGAAAGAATGTTGGTAGTGGAGCAGGAAAGCTAGGTCTAACATTACGTTGCTTAGGCTAATCCAAAATAATCATTTGGTGCATGCACAATGAACTAAGCAAAGAGTATTAAAATACTGGATAATTACGGGAAAATATTTAAACTGGAAAACAGCGGGAAATAAGTCTAAATAAGGGAGAGTCGTGGGGGAAACGGGAGGGTTGACATGTATGTGCAGGTTGGTTACAGCAAGCTAGGCTACAAGTAAGCTAGATTAATTATCAGCTAAAAAGAGTGCAAACCAAAACAAAGAAATTATTTCCAATCAACTTTATAGTGGTAATCATGGAGTTATTTTAGCCAATTATGGTAGATTGTCACAATGACACAATTCTGTGCATGGTAGCTTATGCTTTTTGCAAGTGCAGTTCCCTCCCACACATGTAAGGGTTTTGCATTGGCAGTGCACCAGCTCTAAGACGCTCTGTGGTGCTGGGGGCAGTGTCATCCAGTGCACTACCAGGTATTCTCCCTCCATCCTCAAGCTCGTTTAAGATGGTTAGCATCTTAATACAAATGTCCAGATGAGAAATGTGATTTAAAATTCTTTGGTAATGTGCGCTTTCTGTGTTTATTTATCTGAATATAATTCAGTTGTGTATCTAACACACACACACACGGACGGGACAACATCATATCTCTCAACACCCAAATGACTACAGAGGTGATCGTTGACAACCATCACATCAACAGCGCCATGATGGAGCAGGTCAAGGCCATGGAATTGCTTAGTATCCACATCACAGATGACCCATCTTGATCTATCGACACCACCAACACAGCCTGGCCAAGAAAGCCCAAAAACTTCTGCTCACCTCCCAAAATCCATCCTCTCAACTTTCTATAGGGGAATCATAGAGAGCCTCTTCCTTCCACCCCCACCCTCCAATAACCTAAGGGCAGCTGACTGACTCTTGCACAAATACACTGGTAGTTTACACCATCATGCTGCTACACGTTTTCTTTGTTCTTAAATTTGCTATGAACATTTGAGCCACTTCCACACATATTGCACTGCCTTTTGCTACTTGTCCCCTTGTTTATTTATATTATGTCTAGTAATGTCTTCCACTTGCACTGTTATACTATATTAATAGTGTACATGCTGTCTAGCCTGGATGCCAGCCAAACTTAGCTCCGCCCACAACATTTGCGGTCGGGATGTTCGGTCTGGACTTGATCTGTCGTGGAGCAACTATGCTTGAACCAGAGCTGTTCAGACCAATCAAATTGTCAGGGCGGGCTTTATACGATGATGGACAGATGATCAACAGTAATGGAATCAACCACGTCACCAAAGAGCGCTTGGGTTGAATTTGTTTACAACTCCATTGCTCTGATTGGTTATAGGTTTATCCCATTGAGTGCAGAGGCATTCTGATTCTGATTCTCTGTGTCACGTTTTGGGAATAGGAGGCGTTTCTGGTGCAGCCAGGGGTATAAAGTATAGAGAACAGCCACCGCTTGCTCAGATTTCATCGGGTTTCCAGTTGGACAACTACTTTCACACTACTGTCTGGACATTGTTGCATTCCCCCAAAAATACTACCATTGCCTGTTTCGGGCACTGGAATCCCAGGGTGTGTAGTTCTCTCATCTCTTTCTTGGATACTATACTGTATATTCTACATACAGGTTACAAGTGAGTTTGTTCTCTTTCATAGTAGCTTCTAGGCTAGGCTACGTCTCAATAAAGCTCATCTGCATCGGTCTTCCTCTCACATACATATACAAACCCTGTTAGACAGACTGACCTCTATCATAAAGAATTTAAAACAAATTATACATTTGATACAAACTTTCACTTCCTACTAGCTGCCTTTTCTCTCTTCTTACGTGCTCTTTCAACGTGTTCTTTGTTGGTGAAGAGTATGTAGCGTTCTCTGTGAAATCCAACATTAGCCGGCACATCTTCGGATTTTAAGTTAAATGCCAATATGGCTTTTTCAGCTACTGTACTCTCTATGGTTTGTAGGTTCACCCGTAAGTGTGTGCATTGCACAAACTTTGCTTTTCTGGGAAAAGAGAGTTACAGGACTTTTTACACTTGAAGCTAAGTGGATACAACACCTCATTTTTACCTCAGTATTACTAGAACGAGACGTTAGATACTTATAAGATGTATTTCATCCATTTTGTGTTGTTACATTGTGTTGATGGGTTAGAATAGGAAGACAAAACGTTACATCTCACCACTGATATTGAGTCTAGCCCATCGTAATCTGCTGTACAAGAGCAAGTTTGTCTGTACAAAATCTTAATATACACTACATTTTTAATGATTAATGCAAAGTTTAATTCTCAAGAACTCAGCTTCAAGGTCACCGACAAAGATCCCTAACATGCAAATAACTATTTCCTCTGATTTCCATTAACCATCTGATACTGAACAATTAGTTAAATGATCAGCGACTTGTCTGAAGTCACACAGTGAGGAGGACGGAGAGCAAACAAGATGGACAAACTTCTTCTGCTCATCATGGCTGCAACAGGTGAGTGATTATTAGGTTTTATTAATGTTTATAGTCTTATTACACATCTATATATCCTTGTGACTACAGAACTCTTATCAGAACAGTATTATGACTCACTTTAGTTAAATTATGATCTTTTGTTTAAGTCAAGTCATGTTTAGTTATACAGCACATTTATCAGCTGGGCCTCACTTTAAAATGTTCCTCTTGTTACCTTAGAGCAGGGGTTATCAAACTTTTTTCAATAATGTACGCCCTTTGAATTGTGTTTTTAAGTACTCCGTGACCAGCGCAACAACATTTTTACATCTATATAAAGAGGAACAATACAGTGATAGATTTACTTAACAACAACCTTGTAACTGAAAAAGATTAAAATGCTACATTTCAAATATTCAGAATCCGTCACTTAATTCATTCATTATTATAGTATAATTATTTTAGGAATTATGCATGAGTTAAATCTTTTAACTGACTTCAGTCCTGATCATAACTACCAAAAACTCATTCATATTTAGAATTGTAACCCTTTAAATGCCACTTTATGTGCATAACATGAACATGAATTATTTTCAGTATACTAAATGCTGGGAGAATTTATTTTTCTGTTGTTCAGTCTGGAGTAAGTTAATGATTAGCAACGATATTAATTTTCATGCATATTTATTTTTTGCATGCATGAGTGTATTTATTGGTAGGTGGCTGAAAGGGGAGATTGTGTGTGTATTTGTGTGTGTGTGTGTGTGTGTGTGTGTGTGTGTGTGTGTGTGTGTGTGTGTGTTTGTGTTTGTGTGCGTGTGTGCAACCTGGTCTCACAGAATTCTGTGAAATGAACACGGCCCCTTAACTCAAAATCTGTGACAGTTTCACGGAATCGCCGAAAATTCCGTGACGGCCCACAGATCCGATGCCTGTAAGTCAATGACAGACATCATCGTGGTCTACACACAGATTCCCTGATCACAGCACCTTTCTTTCTGCCAGTCAGGCTGCAGCAGAGAAGCTGTATAGCTTTGCTATTATTGGTATTTTTAGCCCAATAACAGCTGTTTTAATCAACATTTATTCACCAGATCTTATCATGGTTTATTTCTATTTCTTTTAATGTTATTATTTTGGTCTATTTTGTCCAGGGAACGCTACATCTATCAACATTTATTTAGATGTTATCATAGTATACATTTCTTTATTTTAATAATATTATTTCGGTCTTATTACCGGTGAAATATTACAGTATGCTGTGATACAGAACATTACGATATGATCCGAGTTACTGACACGCATTCAAAGCTGATATCCCACAATGCAATGCGGGCATTCATATCAGAGAATCGGGCAGCGATTAGCTGGTCTTTAACGACAGTATCTCTTCAATATACATATATAATATCATATACATATATACAGTCAATGGTTTAGTCACCAGCAACAACACGTTGATCAGTTTTGTTCCAGTAAGTTATGCACCGTAATAACGTTTAAAAACATCCGCGGAAAACTCTGTGGTACGTGCCGCTCGGCGGATAAGAAGATAAAAAATACATAATATTCGTAATATTGATGTTTTTGTCTAACGTTGTATCTGAGGATGTAAACAATGAAAATATTAATAATAATAAAATACAGTTTCATGTGTTTGTCTCATGTATTGTGACAACAAATCAAATCAGCTGAAGACTCCTGAAGTGACGTAGTAATTACCACACGGCGTCTGTGAAAGCTTGCTGCACGTTGTAGCCTACGGGAGAATTTGTACAATAAATATACCAATAATGAAAAAATAGTGTTTTATGCTTATGTTTGACTTATTATTATTTGTTTTGACTTGTTCTGTTGTTAAAAAAGAACGAAAAAATAAACTACTTACAAAGAGAAGAATTTTTTATTTTATTTTCCATGCATCGTTATTTAAAAACGCAATGTTCTAATTTTGTGGTTGATGAATGTTAATAACAAAGACTAAAGGAAAAAAAACATGAGCATATGTATGTGTATGTGTGGGACTTACTTTGATTTAACATCACACTGCATTATTAGTTGTTTTAAAGAAATTACTTTATTTTTTATTAGCACCATTTATCATTCAGACATACAGAACAGATTCCACAATATGAAGCTGGTAATACTGGATGGTGCACAGAACAG
>NC_050184.1:21882758-21910258 GCF_008315115.2 Sander lucioperca | reverse complement strand
AATTGAAATATAATATTGTGTATTAATATAGTATAAAATATTAAATCTGCTCTATATGTGTGTGTCCCTACAGGGCTGAGTGCTGTCTCATCAGCTGCTGGACGTCAGTACTATTTTGTTTATGACAGGAAGAACTTTACTGAAGCCCAAAGATACTGCAGAGAGAAAGACGGAGACCTGGCCACTGTAGACAACATGGAGGTTATGAAGATCCTGAACAACACGGCAAATTTAGACAACATGTTCTACTCCAACAACAGCTACGTGAGTTCACTTTTCTCTCTTTCATCTCAAAGTCTTTCTGACAGGAGGTTTGAAACCCTCCATAGGAACTAATAACTAAATGTAGAGCAGGAAAAAGTAGAATATTTATCTTTGAAATGTAGTAGAAGTCTAAAGTGTTTGAGTTTAAAGGTCCCATGGCATGAAATTGTCACATTATGAGGTTTTTTTAACATTAATATGAGTTCCCCCAGCCTGCCTATGGTCCTCCAGTTGCTAGAAATGGTGATAGGTGTAAACCGAGCCCTGGGTATCCTGCTCTGCCTTTGAGAAAATGAAAGCTCAGATGGGCTGATCAGGAATCTTGCTCCTTATGAGGTCATAAGGAGCAAGGTTACCTCCCCTTTCTCTGCTTTGCCCGCAGAGAGAATTTGGCCCACCCATGAGAGAGAGACATGATGGCTTTCAAACGATCAAAGCGGACGTTGGTCAAGGCCACACCCCCACCCTCCACCTTGACCCCCCCTCTCTCCTCCTCAATAGCTACAGACACAGAAATGGCAGATCCTGAGGAAAGCTCATTGTGGGACTGGCTCTAGTAGCTGTAATTCTGCACCAAGGCTGAATTTAGGGAAAGAGAATTCAGATACAGTATTAGGGGACCACTAAGGTCTATATAAAAGAGACTCCAGATACAGTATTAGAGGACCACTAAGGCCTATATGAAAGAGACTTCAGATACAGTATTAGGGGACCACTAAGGTCTATATAAAAGAGACTTCAGATACAGTATTAGGGGACCACTAAGGCCTATATAAAAGAGACTTCAGATACAGTATTAGGGGACCACTAAGGCCTATATAAAAGAGAATTCAGATACAGTATTAGGGGACCTTCTCCGGGAACCATCACCTTATCGTGGTGGAGAGGTTTGTGTGTCCCTATGAACCTGAGGGCTGTGTTGCCTGGAGCTTTGTGCTCCTGGTAGGGTCTCCCAAGGCAAAGTGGTCTCAGGTGAGGGGCCAGACAAAGAATGGTTCAAAAACCCTATGAAAAAACGAGGTAGAGATGATGTGACCCTGCCCGGAGGAAGCCCGTGGCCCCCGTCTGGAGCCAGGCCCAGATGGAGGGCCCGTCAGCGAGCGCCTGGTGGCCGGGTTTGCCACGGAGCCCGGTCGGGCACAGCCCGAAAAAGCTACGTGGCACCTCTCTCTCCAACCCATGGGCCCACCACCTGTGGGAGGAACCGCTGGGGTCGGGTGCGCTGCCACATGGGTGGCAGTGAAGGTCAGGGGCCTCGACGGACCAGACCCGGGCAGCAGACGCTGGCTCTGGGGACGTGGAGCGTCACCTCTCTGTGGGGGAAGGAACCGGAACTTGTGCGGGAGGTGGAGCGCTACCAGTTGGATCTGGTGGGGCTTACCTCTACGCACAGTCTCGGTTCTGGAACCATACTCCTGGATAGGGGTTGGACTCTTTTCTTCTCCGGAGTTGCCCAGGGTGTGAGGCGCCGGGCGGGTGTGGGGATACTCACAAGCCCCCGGCTGAGCGCCGCTACGTTGGAGTTTACCCCGGTGGACGAGAGGGTCGCCTCCCTACGCCTGCGGGTTGTGGGGGGGAAAACTCTGACTGTTGTTTGTGCGTATGCACCAAACAAGAGCTCGGAGTATTCAGCCTTCTTGGAGACCTTGAATGGAGTCCTGCATGGGGCTCCAGTGGGGGACTCCATAGTTCTGCTGGGGGACTTCAACGCGCACGTGGGCAATGATGGAGACACATGGAGAAGCGTGATTGGGAGGAACGGCCTCCCTGATCTAAACCAGAGTGGTTGTTTGTTGTTGGACTTCTGTGCTAGTCATGGATTGTCTATAACGAACACCATGTTCGAACATAGGGATGCTCATAAGTGTACTTGGTACCAGAGCACCCTAGGCCAAAGGTCAATGATCGATTTTATAATCGTTTCATCTGATCTGAGGCCGTATGTTTTGGACACTCGGGTGAAGAGAGGGGCAGAGCTGTCAACTGATCACCATCTGGTGGTGAGTTGGGTCAGAGGGTGGGGGAAGACTCTGGACAGACCTGGTAAACCCAAACGGGTAGTGCGGGTGAACTGGGAACGTCTGGAGGAGGCCCCTGTCCGACAGACTTTCAACTCACACCTCCGGCGGAGCTTTTCGTGCATCCCTGTGGAGGCTGGGCGCATTGAACCCGAGTGGACAATGTTCAAAGTTTCCATTGCTGAAGCTGCGGCGGGGAGCTGTGGTCTTAGGGTCTTAGGTGCCTCAAGGGGCGGCAACCCACGAACACCGTGGTGGACACCAGTGGTCAGGGAAGCCGTCCGACTGAAGAAGGAGTCTTTCTGGGATATGTTATCCCAGGGGACTCCGGAGGCAGTTGCAAGGTACCGAAGGGCCCGAAGGGCCCGAAGGGCTGCAGCCTCTGCCGTGAAAGAGGCAAAGCAGCGGGTGTGGGAGAAGTTCGGAGAAGACATGGAGAAGGACTTTCGGTCGGCACCAAGGTGCTTCTGGAAAACCGTTCGCCACCTCAGGAGGGGGAAGCGGGGAAACATCCAAGCTGTGTACAGTAAGGATGGGACGCTGTTGACCTCAACTGAGGAGGTAATAGGGCGGTGGAAGGAGCACTTTGAGGAACTCCTAAATCCGACTAATACGCCCTCTATGGTAGAGGAAGAGCTGGAGGATGATGGGGGATTGTCGTCACTTTCCCTGGTGGAAGTTGCTGAGGTAGTTAAACAACTCCACAGTGGCAAAGCCCCAGGGATTGATGAGATCCGTCCAGAAATGCTTAAAGCTCTGGGTGTGGAGGGGTTGTCTTGGTTGACACGCCTCTTCAACATTGCGTGGAAGTCGGGGACGGTGCCTAAGGAGTGGCAGACCGGGGTGGTTGTTCCCCTTTTCAAAAAGGGGGACCAGAGGGTGTGTGCCAATTACAGGGGTATCACACTTCTCAGCCTCCCCGGTAAAGTCTACTCCAAGGTGCTGGAAAGGAGGGTTCGGTCGATAGTCGAACCTCAGGTTGAAGAGGAACAATGCGGATTCCGTCCTGGTCGTGGAACAACGGACCAGGTCTTTATTCTTGCAAGGATCCTGGAGGGAGCCTGGGAGTATGCCCAACCGGTCTACATGTGTTTTGTGGATCTGGAGAAGGCGTATGACCGGGTCCCCCGGGAGATACTGTGGGAGGTGCTGCGGGAGTATGGGGTGAGGGGGTCCCTTCTCAGGGCCATCCAATCTCTGTACGACCAAAGCGAGAGCTGTGTCCGGGTTCTCGGCAGTAAGTCGGACTCGTTTCAGGTGAGGGTTGGCCTCCGCCAGGGCTGCGCTTTGTCACCAATCCTGTTTGTAGTATTTATGGACAGGATATCGAGGCGTAGTCGGGGTGGAGAGGGGTTGCAGTTCGGTGAGCTGGGGATCTCATCGCTGCTTTTTGCGGATGATGTGGTCCTGATGGCATCATCGGCCTGTGACCTTCAGCACTCACTGGATCGGTTCGCAGCCGAGTGTGAAGCAGCTGGGATGAGGATCAGCACCTCTAAATCGGAGGCCATGGTTCTCAGCAGGAAACCGATGGAGTGCTTTCTCCAGGTAGGGAATGAGTCCTTACCCCAAGTGAAGGAGTTCAAGTACCTTGGGGTCTTGTTCGCGAGTGAGGGGACAATGGAGCGGGAGATTGGTCGGAGAATCGGCGCAGCGGGTGCGGTATTACATTCAATTTATCGCACCGTTGTGACGAAAAGAGAGCTGAGCCAGAAGGCAAAGCTCTCGATCTACCGGTCAGTTTTCGTTCCTACCCTCACCTATGGTCATGAAAGCTGGGTCATGACCGAAAGAACGAGATCCAGGGTACAAGCGGCCGAAATGGGTTTCCTCAGGAGGGTGGCTGGCGTCTCCCTTAGAGATAGGGTGAGAAGCTCAGTCATCCGTGAGGAGCTCGGAGTAGAGCCGCTGCTCCTTCGCGTCGAAAGGAGCCAGTTGAGGTGGTTCGGGCATCTGGTAAGGATGCCCCCTGGGCGCCTCCCTAGGGAGGTGTTCCAGGCACGTCCAGCTGGGAGGAGGCCTCGGGGAAGACCCAGGACTAGGTGGAGGGATTATATCTCCAACCTGGCCTGGGAACGCCTCGGGATCCCCCAGTCGGAGTTGGTTAATGTGGCTCGGGAAAGGGAAGTTTGGGGTCCCTTGCTGGAGCTGCTACCCCCGTGACCCGTTACCGGATAAGCGGACGAAGATGGATATTAGGGGACCACTAAGGTCTATATAAAATAGACTTCAGATACAGTATTAGGGGACCACTAAGGTCTATATAAAAGAGACTTCAGATACAGTATTAGGGGACCACTAAGGTCTATATAAAATAGACTTCAGATACAGTATTAGGGGACCACTAAGGTCTATATAAAAGAGACTTCAGATACAGTATTAGGGGACCACTAAGGTCTATATAAAAGAGACTTCAGATACAGTATTAGGGGACCACTAAGGTCTATATAAAAGAGACTTCAGATACAGTATTAGGGGACCACTAAGGTCTATATAAAAGAGACTTCAGATACAGTATTAGGGGACCACTAAGGTCTATATAAAAGAGACTTCAGATACAGTATTAGGGGACCACTAAGGTATATATAAAAGCATCCAAAGAGCACCATGTCATGGGACCTTTAACCTTCAGAAGACTGTAGCCGAGTTTCCATCCACGCGTTATCATGTGAATTAAGTGATATTGAATGAAAAACTCAAAAACCGTAAAATTGTATTAAATTTCTTGAATATTGACTCAAAGTGTATACGTTGATCTCATCGGATTTCTCTTACAGGGATATTTCACCGCTGGAAAGCTGAATATATCTTTAAATTGGGTCACTTATGTAGCATAAATGTGATATTCTTTTTTAAATTTGTGCCTCCTAGGCCGAGAAAAGCCAGGAAATGTGTTTTTGGCTCATGTGGATGAAAGACACCAAATCCAGTCCACTCCCAAGCCATGCCTACCATTTACAGACAGACAGACAGACAGATAGTGAGACAGACAGACAGACAGACAGTGAGACAGACAGACAGAGAGATAGTGAGACAGACAGACAGACAGACAGTAAGACAGTCAACTCAACTCAACTGTGTTTTATTGTCATTTCAACCATATATACGAAACAACGTTTCACCGTGGCTCAAGTGGTTACACAATTAAAATATATAAAAACGACATTATATGAAAACGACATACGAAACAGTCTACATTTAGTGCACACACATTATAGGCTCTGTAAAGTTCAGCTAACGCATACTAGCATTAGCGCTTGGTAGGCTGTGAACACAGAGTATAAACACAGCCGTGAATTAGCGTGGAATGTAGAATGGTCGGTATCTAAGAGTCACAAACTCCACCAGCGGTTAGCAGTTAGTTGGATACAAGCAGCTCATTTCTGCAACAGTCCGTGTTAAAAAAGCCCACCTCCACTAGCTAGTCTTACCTGGGGACAAAGCAGCACTGTTGTTCAGCCATGTTTCCACAACAACAAAAACACAGCAGTCTCTGAACTCGCGTTGGGAGTTTCATTGAAGTTGGATGTAGTCCAGTTTGTTGTCCAAAGAGACACTTGCAAGCAGGATTGATGGGACAGGTGGCCGGCTAGCGTTAGCTTTCCACCTAGCTCATACTCCTGCGTATGAGCTAGGAGTATGAGCTAGGGACATCCTCCGCGTTTCACCGCTGAGGACAGGGCCGGCGATTGCTATAGGCGAACTAGGCGATTGCCTAGGGCGTCAAATGTGTTGGGGCGCCGTGTCTAATTGGGGGAAAACCTCAAAAACCTCAAACTAATGATTTAGTTTGAAGTTCCCATGACGTGACGTTTCCAGTCTATGGGTCAGACTCAAACACACGGAGCTCTGAAGCAGACCTGTGGGTCTCTTAGTGTCCTCTCTCTCTGTAACAATAGAGACGAGCAGCCTTCTTAGTGTCCTCTCTCTCTGTAACAATAGAGACGAGCAGCCTTCTTAGTGTCCTCTCTCTCTGTAAAAATAAAGACGAGCAGCCTTCTTAGTGTCCTCTCTCTCTGTAACAATAGAGACGAGCAGCCTTCTTAGTGTGCTCTCTCTCTGTAACAATAGAGACGAGCAGCAGGTACAGACCACGGAGCTGCTGCAGCGCGTCTTCCGTGGTCTGTACAGCTTCAGGTTTATAAAGGACGCGCTCTGCTGTCGACATGCTGCAGCAGATGTGTCCCGTTTGTGTTCCGTGTATTTCTGCCGTAGTTTCGGGTTTCCACCTCCGATGTAGAGTAACGTACAGCCACTTCCCTAAACTTTGTCTCACTCAGAGACCAGAGTCTCAAACGGGGCTCTGAGTCTGTCAGGAGGTCTGAGATCTACCGTCTCAGCAGCGCAATCACGTAATGCACAGCAGGCTATGGTGCAGGTAGATTATTTTCTGAAATATAGTGACTTTATTCTTGTAATAGCATATTATCACTTTATTTTTCTCAAAATATCACGACTCCTCCAAATCTCAGAGAACACAGATGAGACATATTTTGAATGTGCACAAAGTTTTGAACATGAGCAGAAATCTTGCTCAAATACATCAGAAATATTACAGTCCAGGGGTTTATTAATTCATTAAAATGAATTAATGTATCATTGAGGTGAAAAATTGTCATATGCACATTTAAGGAGGTTACTTCCCCAACAAAAGATGTAAAAGAGAAGGGAAGAGTAAATGATGCTAGGCTACATGTGTGCTGACTCAGATATAATTAGAAAAGACGATCTACAGGAGAATAAAGAGATGAAAGCAATACAGAATGCCTGAGAGCCTTACTGTAATATATTCCATTATGTTTTTATATTTGGATTGTAATCTATGTTTCCCTTTACATAAAGATATTTCCAGCATAAATTGATTCAGAAAAAGGTAGAAATAGGTGGATAAAAATGCACCTGAATGCAGGAAATTAAGTGTTTAATGCTCAAAATTTTGATTAGATTATATATATATAGATTATGATTAGACCAAATGTTGGTGCCATCTAACTTACATGGAAGCTGGAAACTAAAATGAACATACATTGCTACTCTATCGCTGACACAGCACTGTGGAGATCTGGCAATGCAAGACTAGGGGGGGGGAGGGGTCGCAAAACTCAATCTCGCCTAGGTCAACCAAAGGGTTAGAGCCGGCCCTGGCTGAGGATACCCCCTTACCGGTTATCGGCATCGAGCAACACTACAGGCTGATGTGCTGGTCTCCGTAGCAGGTGAAACCTGTCAAGTATTCTGGCTAGTGGCACCGCAGGCTGAGATACTGGTCTCCGTAGCAGGCTGAGGTACTGGTCTCCGTAGCAGGCTGAGGTGCTGGTCTCCGTACCAGGCGAAGCCTGTCAAGTATTCCGGCTAGTGGCACCGCAGGCTGAGGTGCTGGTCTCCGTAGCAGGCTGAGGTGCTGGTCTCCGTAGCAGGCTGAGGTGATGGTCTCCGTAGCAGGCTGAGGTGCTGGTCTCCGTAGCAGGCGAAACCTGTCAAGTATTCCGGCTAGTGGCACCGCAGGCTGAGGTGCTGGTCTCCGTAGCAGGTGAAGCCTGGCACAAGTGGCCGTCTAGCATTAGCTTTCCACCTAGCTTCAACTCCTACCCTCGCCCCGCTTTCCGCACACCGCTGTGGATGTCCCCTTAACGGCTAGCAGCATCGAGCAACACCGCAGGCTAAGGTGCTGGTCTCCGTAGCAGGCTGAGGTGCTGGTCTCCGTAGCAGGCTAAGGTGGTGGTCTCCCTGAGTCGGGCCTAAGCCTGACCGCATACCATCTGTCTCTACCTTGCTGCCCAGTTGGGGTCCTTCCGCTTGATCCAGAGCCAGTTTGTGCTTTTCTCGGCAGCACTTGACATGGACTTGATGGCCTGTTGGAGGGAGCGACCCTTCACCCCTATTTTTTTCAACATACTGGTGGTAGATGTGACAACAAATCCTCTGCATCCCACCTCTACTGGGAAGATGCTAGTCTTCCAGCCGCCCTGGGATGCTTCAGCCGCCAGGTCTGAGTATTTGTTCTTTTTCCTCTCATAAGCCTCTTCAACCCCATCTTCCCATGGTACTGTTAATTCCACAACATATGCCAGCTTTGTTGTTGGAGACCACAGGACCATATCTGGCCAGAGTGTTGTAGCTACTATTTCTGGGGGAAACACAAGCTTCTTATCAAGGTCCACTTCCAGTTTCCAATCCCGCGCTGACTGCAGGATGCTTGCATCCTTAGGTGTTGTGTGATGCTCTTGATGTTGGCCAGCTGGTACGAAATTTGTGAAGTTGACCTGTCCTGCTGATGTTTGTGGGAGGTTGTTTGCAGTGGTCCGCCTCTGTTCCAATATTGATGCCAGCTTTCTGAGTACTTGGTTATGCCGCCAAGTATAGCGCCCTTGGGTGAGACTTGTAGTGCACCCTGATAGAATGTGCCTTAGGGATGCAGGTACTTGACACAGGGGGCAGGCGGGATCTTCTCCATACCACACTTTCAGATTTTGGGGGGAGGGTAGCAAGTCGTATGTGGCTCTGATGACAAAACTCAGCCGCGCTCCCTCCATCTGCCAGATGTCACGCCAGCTGAGCTTTTTCTTCTCCAGGCCCTCCCAGTTGGTCCATCTGCCCTGCTTGGCCATTGAGACGGCTTTGGCATGTCGCTCTCCCTCCTCCTGTCTCTTGACTTCTTCTACCACTAGCCGTCTCTTCTGCACTGATGTTGCTTTGTGCCACAGACAAGTTTTTGGGATGAGTCCGAACCCTGCCCTCCCATGCTGTACTTGTCCAATCACATCTCTGAAGTGAAGCGCAGACTTTGCACTCTGAACAGCTTCTGATGGAATCCACTTCCTTCCTGCTACCACCCGGGGGGCCGCTGTACGAATGACTGCATCCTCAGATTCAGTTAGGGTCATGACGAGCCTTGCTTTGGTGCATTTGAACTCTTCCACGAGCCCTGTGATTGGTAATTCCAACTTGCCATGTCCATAAAGTCCGACGGAGCTTAAACAACGTGGGACTCCAAGCCACTGCTTCAGCTGTGTGCTTATCAACCGTTCCAACTTTTCAACCTTGGTGATAGGGATCTCATACACAGTTAACGGCCACAAGAGTCTTGGGAGTATGCCAAACTGAAAGCACCACAACTTGAGTTTTCCTGGCAACAAGGTCTTGTTGATGCGCTCCATGTACATGCTGATGTCATTTTTTAGTTGTTCAAACTGATCTTTGAGCTTCACATCATACCATCTCCCCAAGCCCTTCACTGGCATTTCTGAAACAGTTGGGACAGGTGTTTCGCCGACATGAAATCTTTGGTCTGTGACTTGGCCTTTCACGATGGAAATGCTTCTGCACTTATTAGGCTTTAACTTCATCCTCGCCCATGTTATATTTTGATGAAGTTTCTCTAGCAGTCTCTTAGTGCAGGGGACAGTTGTTGTAAGTGTTGTTAAATCATCCATGTAGGCTCGAATTGGTGTTAACCTCTGATTACATTGCAGTCGTTCTCCTCCCACGACCCATTTTGAGGCTCTGATAATGATCTCCATTGCCATCGTGAAGGCCAATGGGGAGATGGTGCACCCCGCCATGATGCCTACATCCAGCGGTTGCCAACTTGTGGTGAAGCCTGATGTTTTGAGGCAAAACTGTAGATCCTGGAAGTAGTGTTTCACTAGATTTGTGATTGTAGTCGGCACCTGGAAGAAATCAAAGGCAGCCCAGAGAAATGAATGAGGGACTGAACCATAGGCATTGGCCAGATCGAGGAACAAGACGTAGAGGTCTTTCCCTTCTTTCTTTGCAGTCTGGATTTGATGCCATATGATGCTGTTATGTTCAAGACATCCCGAAAAGCCTGCGATGCCAGCCTTTTGGCTTGATGTATCAATGAAGTGGTTTTGTTTTAAATACTGTGTCAGTCGTTGTGCCAACACACTGAAAAAGATCTTGCCTTCAATGTTCAGAAGGTTTATCTGGTGAAACTGTTCAGTGGTGGTTGAGTTCTTTTCTTTCGGGATGAACACCCTCCCGCTCTTCGCCAGGCTTTCGGGATGATTTGCTTGTCCCACGCCACTTTCATGTTTTTCCACAGGAATTTCAAAACATCTGGAGTGTTCTTGTAGACACTATACGGTACGCCGTTAGGGCCTGGTGCAGATGCCGATCTTGCTTTTTTTACTGCCTGCTTCACCTCGCTCAGCTTAGGAGGGCTGATGTCAAACTGATGTTGTGGGGGGGATATTGGAGGGATGTCAGTGGGGACAACGATCGGTTCATCTTTCTTCTCATCAGTATAGATGGTTTTCAGATGTTCTTCAACCTGGTCTTTTGATGTTTTCAGGGATCCACTCTTCTCCTTTGTGAATATTCCTTTCACAAATTTAAAAGGGTCTTTGTAGAAATCGGTTCTGGCTTTTTCTTTCTTCTTCCGGCGCATCCGTAGGCTTTCTGCTCGGCGGAGTTTTGAGAGCCTGTGTTTTAGGTCCTCTTGATGGAGGTCAATTCCTTCCCTTTCTTCTGCCGTTGCCTTTCTCCACAACTTTCTTAGCCGTCGCCTCTCTTTGACAAGTTGTTGGATTTCTTGCAGCCGACGGGACTTGATGCATGTTTTCTTTTTTGCGGTGGGCTGGTTGTTGTCTTGGACTGATGGTTCTGCCTGAAGCTTCCTCCTCGTTCCCTGGGGTGCTGATTCTCTGCGGACTGTGGGTTTCTTCCTGCCGCTGAGTTTCATCCGACTGATTTAACCTTCTTCTTGACAGAATCCGGTCAATGCGGGGCCCTGAGTTGGTGGTTTTCAGGCATTTCTTCCGTCCCTGATGTACCTTAAGACCATGGGTTGATGTTACTTTCGCCCATCCACACACGCAAGTCTGAAGAACATGTCCAGCTGCTGGTTTCTCAAGAGTCTTACTACTTCCTTCATTCGTTGTCATGTCCATTCCAAGGGTCATTACCGGGAGATCAGTCTGTGAGTCTTCTTGCACCCCTGCTCTCGCAGACTCCAGGGGTATTCTTCTTTTTGAACTTTTCGTAGCCAGATAAGGTGGCTCTTTTGCCCTAATAGGGTGACGGAGCCTGCTGCTATGGGTAGCTAGCCCATAACAGCCCCGTTGGTTCTATTTCCTCCTGTCAGCGGTCTCTGCATGCTGTCACACGGTCTTTCCCTTGTTGTCAGCTGCACTTTCACAACAGTCACTGGGTTTTCTTCCAGAAGATCAGTAAAGCTAATAGAACTAGATGTTTCAATCCCTTTAGTAGGAAAGTCTTGACAGTAGCAGTCGGTGTGGAGTGGTGAAAAGGAGGGTGAGGTATGTCATTGGGGTCATCAGGTGGGCACCTTGCTTCATCGACGTTTCGTTGATTGAAGCCCACAACGTCTCCAGAGGGCTCAACAGTGTACCTAGCGTCCCAGGTACACCCCCCTCCATGCCATACCCTCCATATCCCTGATGGACTCTGCATGGCAGGGGCGTCCTTTTCCCTGAGTCGGGCCTAAGCCTGACCGCATACCATCTGTCTCTACCTTGCTGCCCAGTTGGGCCAGTTACTGCTGGCCCAACTGGGAGCCAGTTACTGCTTTTCTCAGCAGCACTTGACATGGACTTGATGGCCTGTTGGAGGGAGCGACCCTTCACCCCTATTTTTTTCAACATACTGGTGGTAGATGTGGCAACAAATCCTCTGCATCCCACCTCTACTGGGAAGATGCTAGTCTTCCAGCTGCCCTGGGATGCTTCAGCCGCCAGGTCTGAGTATTTGTTCTTTTTCCTCTCATAAGCCTCTTCAACCCCATCTTCCCATGGTACTGTTAATTCCACAACATATGCCAGCTTTGTTGTTGGAGACCACAGGACCATATCTGGCCAGAGTGTTGTAGCTACTATTTCTGGGGGAAACACAAGCTTCTTATCAAGGTCCACTTCCAGTTTTCAATCCCGCGCTGACTGCAGGATGCTTGCATCCTTAGGTGTTGTGTGATGCTCTTGAAGTACATATGGTCTTCAACAAAAAGCTAGACCAGAGTCTAATTCTTTATATCACAATCAGAGAGCCTGGATAGGACTGTCCCGTGGCAGCTGGAGGTGGTCACTGTCAAACACAAGTTTCTACAAACCCGGGGAGATGGAGTTCAGACGATGGGCGCCTGGACAACCAAATGCTGGAGACAGTGGAAACGTCTGCACAGTGATGTATTCTACTGGACTCTGGTACGACTACGATTGTAGTGACAGCAGGATATATCCAATCTGCGCAGATGTCAGAGGTGAGAATATTAACTAGTGACGTTTTCCTTCTCTGCTTCTCTTTGCCTCTTTGTTTTCATTATTCGGGCCTCTGTAGTATCAGTCAGTCACTCTGACAAAAAGCAGCTTTCACACAGGTTAATACCATTCAAAGAGTACCATTCAAACAGCTGACTGAGCAGCAGATAATAAGACGGCAGGAATGAGAGCAGTACAACAGCTTAGTGGTTCATCAGCATCACCACCAGAGGAAGACATATCATATTATATTATAGCGATTGGACTCGTGCATGCTCATTTGCACACATCTTACAATACAAACATAATGTGTGTTTAATTAACCTGAGAAAATATTCATATGCAGAAAAACAACAATATAATCTTGTTTTTTAGATTGTTTTGTAGATGTAAGGACATTTCTTATTAATGTGGAGAGACTGTTAAGACATAAAGTTATTCATTAGTTTATTGATGTGGTTCTTTATATATCAGTGGATTTAGTTTAAATTTTATAAAGACATGAATCACAGATGTGGATGGATGGGATGTTGTATGTTATGCTGCCTCTACACTTCTCTGTGCTTCTTTTTCAGGGTCAGATGTGACTTTTGTCTCCATCAAAACCTCTATGACATGGACTCAAGCCCAGAGCTACTGCAGAGCTCACCACACAGACCTGGCCAGTGTGAGAAACATGACAGAGAACCAGAAGATACAGGTGATACTACCTGGAGTATACTCTATCTGGGGCTGGATCGGCCTTTTCAGAGACTCCTGGAAGTGGTCAGATGGAAGTACCTCCTCATTCAGCTTCTGGAAGAACGGGCAACCTGATAACAACTACGAGACTTGTGTGGCTGCTGACTTCAGCCAATCAGGAACCTGGGAGGACTGGCCCTGTGATCTGAAGAGAGCGTTCATTTGCTACGGTCCAGGTGAGTGCTAACCCGGGATTCAAACAGCTTTTACATTTAGATTCAGGACAATATGGATGAAATGATATACTCAACTCACAATTAGATTCAGGATTTTAAGTTGATGATACGGTTTTCTCAAGATGTTTTTAACAGAATGAGTGAAAATCTTCCTTTATTTCTACAAACTGTGCAGAACAGATGTGTCCTCTTATCAAAAGTGACTCTGAAATTATATTTTATCTTAAAGAACAAAGTTAGATGTTTAAAACAAATCCCACAACTAAATAACTAAATTAATAGAAACAAATCACATGGGTGGCAGTGAAGGTCAGGGGCCTCGACGGACCAGACCCGGGCAGCAGACGCTGGCTCTGGGGACGTGGAACGTCACCTCTCTGTGGGGGAAGGAACCGGAGCTTGTGCGGGAGGTGGAGCGCTACCAGTTGGATCTGGTGGGGCTTACCTCTACGCACAGTCTCGGTTCTGGAACCATACTCCTGGACAGGGGTTGGACTCTTTTCTTCTCCGGAGTTGCCCAGGGTGTGAGGCGCCGGGCGGGTGTGGGGATACTCACAAGCCCCCGGCTGAGCGCCGCTACGTTGGAGTTTACCCCGGTGGACGAGAGGGTCGCCTCCCTACGCCTGCGGGTTGTGGGGGGGAAAACTCTGACTGTTGTTTGTGCGTATGCACCAAACAAGAGCTCGGAGTATTCGGCCTTCTTGGAGACCTTGAATGGAGTCCTGTATGGGGCTCCAGTAGGGGACTCCATAGTTCTGCTGGGGGACTTCAACGCGCACGTGGGCAATGATGGAGACACATGGAGAGGCGTGATTGGGAGGAACGGCCTCCCTGATCTAAACCAGAGTGGTTGTTTGTTGTTGGACTTCTGTGCTAGTCATGGATTGTCTATAACGAACACCATGTTCGAACATAGGGATGCTCATAAGTGTACTTGGTACCAGAGCACCCTAGGCCAAAGGTCAATGATCGATTTTATAATCGTTTCATCTGATCTGAGGCCGTATGTTTTGGACACTCGGGTGAAGAGAGGGGCAGAGCTGTCAACTGATCACCATCTGGTGGTGAGTTGGGTCAGAGGGTGGGGGAAGACTCTGGACAGACCTGGTAAACCCAAACGGGTAGTGCGGGTGAACTGGGAAAGTCTGGAGGAGGCCCCTGTCCGACAGACTTTCAACTCACACCTCCGGCGGAGCTTTTCGTGCATCCCTGTGGAGGCTGGGGGCATTGAACCCGAGTGGACAATGTTCAAAGTTTCCATTGCTGAAGCTGCGGCGGGGAGCTGTGGTCTTAGGGTCTTAGGTGCCTCAAGGGGCGGTAACCCACGAACACCGTGGTGGACACCGGTGGTCAGGGAAGCCGTCCGACTGAAGAAGGAGTCTTTCTGGGATATGTTATCCCAGGGGACTCCGGAGGCAGTTGCAAGGTACCGAAGGGCCCGAAGGGCTGCAGCCTCTGCCGTGAAAGAGGCAAAGCAGCGGGTGTGGGAAAAGTTCGGAGAAGACATGGAGAAGGACTTTCGGTCGGCACCAAGGTGCTTCTGGAAAACCGTTCGCCACCTCAGGAGGGGGAAGCGGGGAAACATCCAAGCTGTGTACAGTAAGGATGGGGCGCTTTGTCACCAATCCTGTTTGAAGTATTTATGGACAGGATATTGAGGCGTAGTCGGGGTGGAGAGGGGTTGCAGTTCGGTGGGCTGGGGATCTCATCGCTGCTTTTTGCAGATGATGTGGTCCTGATGGCATCGTCGGCCTGTGACCTTCAGCACTCACTGGATCGGTTCGCAGCCGAGTGTGAAGCGGCTGGGATGAGGATCAGCACCTCTAAATCGGAGGCCATGGTTCTCAGCAGGAAACCGATGGAGTGCCTTCTCCAGGTAGGGAATGAGTCCTTACCCCAAGTGAAGGAGTTCAAGTACCTTGGGGTCTTGTTCGCGAGTGAGGGGACAATGGAGTGGGAGATTGGTCGGAGAATCGGCGCAGCGGGTCCGGTATTACACTCAATTTATCGCACCGTTGTGACGAAAAGAGAGCTGAGCCAGAAGGCAAAGCTCTCAATCTACCGGTCAGTTTTCGTTCCTACCCTCACCTATGGTCATGAAGGCTGGGTCATGACCGAAAGAACAAGATCCAGGGTACAAGCGGCCGAAATGGGTTTCCTCAGGAGGGTGGCTGGTGTCTCCCTTAGAGATAGGGTGAGAAGCTCAGTCATCCGTGAGGAGCTCGGAGTAGAGCCGCTGCTCCTTCGCGTCGAAAGGAGCCAGTTGAGGTGGTTCGGGCATCTGGTAAGGATGCCCCCTGGGCGCCTCCCTAGGGAGGTTTTCCAGGCACGTCCAGCTGGGAGGAGGCCTCGGGGAAGACCCAGGACTAGGTGGAGGGATTATATCTCCAACCTGGCCTGGGAACGCCTCGGGATCCCCCAGTCGGAGCTGGTTAATGTGGCTCGGGAAAGGGAAGTTTGGGGTCCCCTGCTGGAGCTGCTACCCCCGCGACCCGTTACCGGATAAGCGGAAGAAGATGGATGGATGGATGGATGGATGATGTGGATCATTTCCATGGAATAGTTAGTAAAGTTAGCATGCAGTGGTGATCAGCTGCAGATGATAAGTTAGTGTTGAATCTATTGTTTAAACTGATGATGAGGAATGAACAGGATGCTGATTATTATCCAGACAGAAATGTTTGAACTCATAATGTTTGATTTTTATAAAGTGGTGTCAAAGAAAGTGGTGAAAGTGAAGTTTGAGAACAAGAACATCAACGACAATCTGGATCTGAATGACCCTGCTGTGATGGAGGCCATGTTGAAGCAGGTAAATCATGTTTTATACTGTTTTGCCTTTATGAAAAAACAACTAGACTAGAACTGCAAGCAGTTATGACAGGGTCCAAGCCTCATCGGCACGAGTCGTCCCCGACGACCCGAGGAGCGTGCAATAGTCAGGAAATATCAAGAGGTGTGAGCCGCAAGGTCTGTGGTACATTGTGTTAGATCCCCGAGTTAACCCCTTTGAGGGGGTCCTGGACCAGCTCTCCGTTTAAAGGGTCCGAGCCTCTTCGACTATGGGTATTACCCTGCTAGGTCAAGGGACTATTTAAGCTGGTGGCGAGGAGACTCGCCTAGCTTCTAACTGCCTTCTTCCGTACGTCTACCCTGCTTGCTCTAGCACCGCACTCGACCGAATGGCCCCTGGGTCAGATACCACACCAGTCACGCACGTTAACGGCAGCTCTCCTCTTAATGATCTGTGCACTTGGTAGTTGCTAGGTTTGGTTTTAGTGGCTCGTACAGTGAGCCCCAAGGGTCTGTTTAATTTCTATGGCTAGAGCAACCTATTAGAACCTCTTTAGTTGTTGAACACACCTCCTGTTACTTATTACTTAGGATGAAACGTCATGAATTCAACGTCCACAAATTCTTCTTCAACTTCAATAAGTGCTTTTATTGCAGGATTTAGCAAGGGAGCGTATGCAGCATATAATTCGTTAATATTGATTGTTCATACACTTAAAACGATTAATTTGATCTAAAATTCATAAAAATTGTTTAAAATTTTCAAACCCCTGTTGAAAAGGCTTGGAGCCGGGATGATGGAACGTCCGGCTCTGTAGAGAGAGAGGGAGGAGATGTACTGGCCAGTACGGTTCCTCCTGTCCTGCCATACCGCTGGTTTTCAGTTGAAACTCCTGACTCGATTCAAAAGTCCGCAAAGTCTCTATCCAAACAGTCACCGCTGGCAGGGCGAACAAAAGAGTGATCCTGGATAATCAATTTGTGTCCCACGGCCGGGTGGGGATGGTTAATCCTCTTGTATATATCTCCTCCTCTAAGAATGAACGTGAGTCACTCTCTCGTCACTTGTGCAACCTCCGGCCCATGTACAGCCTCCTCACTCACAGCAAGCATTTCAACATTTTTCAACATGTCTCAACAAGTCTCAACAAGTCTCAACATCTTCCTTGTTACAGTCCTATCTTGGTTAAACACATTATTCCATAATCAATTGCTTCTTTCCCATTATTATCTTATTCTTTATCTAATCAACTAATAAATTTACTTCAATCTTGGTTACATGGTATATAATCATTTTTAAACACACCACTTTATAGTGAAATCACACTTATGCCTGCATAACTTTGTTATTATTCTTTGTGCATTACATTACACATCATCTGTTTCCAACGGAGAGTCCCTTGTTTTCCTAATGTAGAGGCCAACAGTGGAAAATCCCTTACTTCCCTCTGTGATGTAAAGGCCGTCAGTGGAAAGTCCCTTACCTTCCACTGCTGGTGAGGGCGAGGGATCTCAACTTACTTGACAATTGCCATTGCAAATATCCCATTAACATTGATTGAGTAAAAGGGCCAAAACTGGTCTACGTTGACTATAGCGCCCCCTAATGGCCAATCTTCAATTCGCCAATTTTGGTACAGAGCCTCAGAGCGGCATGCCAAACAAGAATCACAAGTTTCATGTTGATAGCAATTACTACGGCAGAGAAATTACAATTGAAAATGTCCTATTTACATGCAGTAAAATTGCAGAGTTATTGGCCAAAACACATAAACATTGATTATAGCGCCCCCTAATGGCCGACCTTCAATTCGCCAATTTTGGTACAGAGCATCCTAGTTGGATGTTGAACAACAATACCAAGTTCTGCGCTAATACCTATTAATTTGGCTGAGATATGCTAAAGTGCTTGTTTGGTAGCTAGCTACGACATTTTGTTTGGTGGTAAACTTTCTGCTATAGCGCCACCTAGTGGTGGAAGTGGATGAATTGTTTTGTTCGAGGTCCTGGCAGGGATCTGGACCAGTCCTGAAAATGGTACCCCCCCACCATGTACGGTTTAGGCTGTAGCATGACTTTTATCAACGGAAAAATAATCTCTAGGAAAACAATAGGGTTCACAGCTCTGCTGGATCCCCCTCGGGCTTGGACCCCCCTCAGGCTTGGACCCCCCTCAGGCTTGGACCCCCCTCAGGCTTGGACCACTAATAAGATAAGTTTTGTGTCTCAGCTCAAACAGAAGCTGAGGGACCAGGGGCGGGACGACAACATCAAACTGAGCTGGAGGAAGCAGGCCGATGGAAAAGTCTTCCACAAGGAAGACAAGAAGACAAACAAGAGGAGGAGGAAGAGGGATGAGCTGTAATGTTGAGTTGCTGCGTCTGTTTTCATCAGAGAAAAGTCTGTTTCTTTCCTCAAAGATGTGACGGAGCAGAATAGAGCTGCACCAATCAGCTGATTCATCCATTATTCTCTTTAGTGACAATAACTTATATGTAATGAATAGTTTAGTTTTCATTTATTATTGTTGTAGTGATTCTTACATTCTTTAATTTAGGCTACATAACATTTTAGTCAACTAAAATCAGCATCCCAGCCTCCGTACGTCTCCAGTCTTATTCTGTAAATGTTGCCGAACATCAACAGAGATCTTGAGTTTCCGTAGACTAGCTATGGATTACAAATACTAAACAGAAAAAGATCATTCTCCAGGTTCACAAAGTAAACGTACATAAAGAAATGTATTGGTCCAAAGACCAACATCATCATATTATTATAAGTAGGAGCTCGATGACAGTAGCTCAGTCCGTAGGGAACCGGAGGGTCGCTGGTTCAAGTCCCCGTACGGATCAAAGTATGGAGTGTGGATTGGTAGCTGGAGAGATGCCAGTTCACCTCCTGGATACTGCCAAAGTGCTCTTGAGTAGGGATACACCGAATCAAGATTTTTGGGTTTCGGCCGAATACCGAATCCACTGGTTAAGATTCTGCTGAATCCTCCTCCCATCCTCAGTCCATGAACACAGTAAACACGTTAATGAAGTAAACAACGTCCACAGCCTCTAAAATAGTTAAATGTAACAACTTAATATTGAATTCACACGTTCTTTTCACATCGTAAGGAAGCACATTGCTATCGCCAGATGAGTGACAATCTGTTTGGCAAATTTTCTCTAACCAGTGTATGATAAAGGCATGTTGTGAAATTAGAAAGCTAACATTAGCTAACGAGCAGCAGCCGGCCGTTGGGTCGCTCCGCTCCCACTGTAGGGAGACTCCGAGAGAACAGCTGACAGCCCGGGAGAGGCTGTCTGTTTAACACCAGTTTTTAGCTGTGACTGTCCTTCCTTTACCGTACCTGAAGTTGCTGCATTTTGGCTGCTGTCTGTAGATTCCTTCATCACAACTCGTATTCTTTCAGATGTTTCATACCAAATGTTGTAACAGCGGTGATGTTGTGTATAGTTTAGGGTCCTCGCCACCACGAGACAAATTGGCATTGCTAATTGAACATGAAGCTGGACTTGAATTGCCTTCTTTTGACTGAAAGTTCTGCCAAACATCACTTTTTCTGCTCACGAGTTCCATTTCCACTTTCTCACAGCCTGCTGCATTGAACGATCCTCCTACGTAAACACCTTCCCATAATCAACGGCGCCGTCATTACGTCGACCAGCGTAGCGCGCCGAGTGCAAGCATAGGATTCAGTTCACTGGGAAAACTTCTGAGGTTCAGCAGAAACCCAACCCCGTCAAAAAGCCCAATATTCAGCTGAATCTGAAGCTCAATCCTGGATCTGGTGCATCCCAACTCTTGAGTAAGGCACCGTACCCCCCCCCCAACCTCTCAGGGTGCTGGTCCAGCACTGGCAGCCCCCCCACTCTGACATCTCTCCATTTGTGCATGAATAGGTCCTGAGCATGTGTGTATTTCAGGCCTGTGTGGAGTCATTTCCATCCTGGGGATCAATTAAAAAATAAATTTAAATTAAAAATTATTATATTAAAAATATAAATGAAGGCTTATTTAGACGTATGAGTGATGTGAATAGAATAATTTAGACTTCAATAGACTGGTACCTTCATTATAGAGATCAACAGACTGATCTCATGAAGTGGCGTCTGTATGACAGCCAAGTGGTATGATATTATTGGTTACCAAGACGCATACTCTGTTTTTAACGTGTTCATCAACGCCGTTTGGCCTCCATTGACTTACATTACCTTGCGATAGTGTGTGAATTGACGCGCGTGACGTTTCCTAAACCCAACCGTAGCCTCGCCATAACACGCCACGTGGCTTTAGAAAGTGGCGTGTTATATGTCTACGCTGTGATGTTGCAGACTGCTGTCAGCTGTTAACAGCGTAGACATACACTTGGCTTTAGGAAAGTGGCGTGTATTTTTATGAGAAGTCATGACATCATGTTTATTAATTATTTATTATAAAGCTCTAATATGTTTTGTGGCTCCAGACAGATTTCTATATTTTGGGGGAGCAAAGATGTCTCTGTTGATAGTAACGGTTGATGACCTCTGGATTATTCCAACTGTTTTAATCAATTAATACTTTTAGTTATAACAGAAATACTAAATATATTCCAGCTTTCAGCTTCTCAAACATGAAGATTTGATGCTTTTCTTTGTTATATTTGATCATAAACTTAATATATTTGGGCTTCAGACTGTTGTTAGAATAAAACAAGACTTTAGTATTTATCTGATTTATTGTCTGTGTGGAAATATAACCGACATGTTTTACTGATTTCTGATATTTGATGTTGATGTTTTTCAGGTTGTGGTGGAGATGTTTTGACATTAACATTATTTAATTTGTTTAAAATATAAATTATCTTTAGTGTTGAATGTTTAAAATCTATTTTCATCAGACTAACTATCTTTCTTCATGTGAGAGTAATATTATAAAGTAATTATATGTATGATTGTTGTTCTGTCACCTTATTAGAGATGCAAACTTTAAACATTTACCTAAAGTTAGTCATGAGACTTGTTATGTGTCTGTAACATCTTCTAAACTAAAATACTAAATATTTACAGCTTCCAGCTTCTTCAATATCAAGATTTTAGGATTTTTATTTGTCACATTTGGTCATAAACTTAATATATTTTAGTAAGAAATAAAAGAGTTTTTTAAGAGTGAATTTGAATACAAATTGTTTTGTTCTTATAAATTTAATAAAGTTGTGAAAATGATGAACTAACAAAAAGAGTTTCAATCTTTTCTTTAACTATTTAAAACATGAGTTGGTGGTTAGCAGCATGACTCAGCATTTTCTGTTTCTATTAGTTGAGTTCTTGCATTGAACAAGAAGAGACAGAAACATTCTTTAATTCAGAGAAACATAAAGGGTCAAACACATGATGACTTAGTCTCTTACCTGTATTCTGTTATCAGGTGTGTCTCTAGGATGTGTGATGGTGGTATTCCTGTCTCTTACCTGTATTCTGTTATCAGGTGTGTCTCTAGAATGTGTGATGGTGGTATTCCTGTCTCTTACCTGTATTCTGTTATCAGGTGTGTCTCTAGGATGTGTGATGGTGGTATTCCTGTCTCTTACCTGTATTCTGTTATCAGGTGTGTCTCTAGGATGTTAGCACAGATCTTGCCAGCAGAGGGCTCTCTCCCTCTCTGCATTATACCGGGGCAGTGATTCCCAACCAGGGGAAGATAGGGACAGATTGTAGAGCAGCTCAACTCATTAACAGTTGTTCTCAGTCGCTTTGGTACATTTCTCGAGTCACTTGTGCACAAGATAAAAGCAAGTTATCATTGTTTTGGTCAAATTTCAATAGCTTTTGTACATGTACATGTAAATCCCGTCTTTCACTACTTTCAAAGTGGTTTGTTATTATTGTTTGACCACCACGGAGGAGCAGCAGAGAGCGTGCCTGTGTGGACCAGGAACATGGCGTGCACTCTAAAATAGTTGACAGAAGGATAGAAAGTTCCAGTGAGCAGGTATCTCGGTCTGCAGCACAACGCCAGCAGCAGCAGCAGAAGACTTTAATGTTGTGGATGAAAAGAAAGAAAAGAAAGGAGACCTGAGTTGGTTGATTCAGTAAATGAGCTCATAATCATATTTTCTGTCTACACCTGTTGATGTCAGGCTAACGCTGACTGAGCTGACAGTAACATCCACTAGTATTTTAATGATTATTAATATTATTAGACATATTTGATCATGGTGTATGATAATTAGGTAGTAAGTAGTAAAACAGAGTTAACTGTTGTCAGCTAAAGTCACCTGTAAAGAGCAGAAGTCAGTTAGTCAGAAGTCAGTTCCTGTTGATTGTTTCCCATGGTGCAGTAGTTTCATGGCCCCTCTCCTCTCTGGCTGCTGTCACCAGGCTGCACTATATCGTGTTGATGACTGCTGTAGTTTGTCAGTGACTGTCATGTTAGTCTTGTTAAGTAACAAGTCATTCAAACTAACTTTCTGGGCTCAGTTCTTAATGTAAACATGAACCTGGTATGTTATAAAGATATCTGAGGGAGGCTTCTCGTTTGTTCAGTTTACAGCAGGAGTTCTCTAAGGGACCGTTCGCTATTTATGGAATGGACCACCGGAGGACAATAGGGGAGGGTCATTTTTATTCTTTGTTGAGGGGGCGGGTCACCAAACGTTTTGTAGTCTGGGGGGGGGGGATCACCCAACTTTTGTATTCATGAAAACAGCAAAATTTCAAAGTGGCTTGTTTGGTGCATATTTTAACATGTAGCTCTCAGTCTCGGCCCCCCATCACTAGAAGATGGGTCTGACCCAACAAAAACCACCTGATAGCTAACTGCGCCACCTGTTGCCAAAGTATGGTCACTGACATGAAGCTGGAATATGATGAAGCTGACTAGCTCAAAGGTTTCACGTTGCCTAGCAACTAAATATTCGTTGAAAGCTTCAAACCAACAGCAGAAACGCTAGGAACATAAACCATGTCAATATAAGTAACATAACATTAATACCTAGTCGAAATTCTGGCAACTTTCAAATGTCTGACCCAACTCTGTCTCTGGGACCTGCAGGTGGTGGACTGGTGTGTCCTCGCATTCTTCACACTTCAGGCACCGACCCCTCTTACTAGAGCAGGAACTTAGTATTTGAAGTAATGCAGTAATGCAGGAAGTATGCATTTAGTTTCCATGCTTATTCTGTTTCCACAACAATGTTACAGTTACAGTTATGTTAACAGAGTCTACACTCATCTGGACAAGCCTGCGAGCACTGTGAGAGTCATGTTCTTTGACTTCTCCAGTGCTTTCAACACCATCCGTCCGGCTCTACTGGGTGAGAAGATGACTGCGATGCAGGTGGAGGCCCCCATCGTGTCCTGGATTGTTGATTACCTGATGGGCAGACCACAGTACGTACGCCTAAAGAACTGTGTGTCTGACAGGGTGGTCAGCAACACTGGGGCTCCACAGGGGACTGTCCTCTCTCTCTTCCTCTTCACCCTCTTCACCTCGGATTTCAACTATTGCACTGAGTCCTGCCACCTTCAGAAGTTTTCTGATGACTCAGCAATAGTTGGCTGCATAGAAAATGGTGATGAGACTGAATACAGGACTGTTGTGGGCAACTTTGTCACTTGGAGTGAGCTGTACCATCTGCAGCTCAATGTGACAAAAACGAAGGAGCTCGTATTGGATCTGAGGAGGGCGAAATCACCTGTGACCACTGTTTCCATCCAGGGGGTCCCTGTGGACACTGTTGAGGAGTACAAGTACCTGGGGGTGTACTTAAACAATAAACTGGACTGGACTAGACATGCCGAGGCTGTCTACAAAAAGGGCCAAAGTCGACTCTTTTTCCTAAGGAGGCTGAGGTCCTTTAACATCTGCCGGACGATGCTGAGGATGTTCTATCAGTCTGTCGTGGCCAGCGCTATCTTCTTCGCTGTCACATGCTGGGGCAGTGGGATGAAGGTCGCAGACACCAACAGACTGAACAAACTGACCAGGAGGGCTGCTGATGTCGTGGGGGAGGAGCTGGACACACTGACGACCGTGGCTGAGAGGAGGATGCTGTCCAGGCTTCAGTCCATCTTGGATAATGTCTCCCACCCTCTCTACGACACACTGGCCCAGCAGAGGAGCACCTTCAGCAGAAGACTCCTCTCACCCAGATGCACCACAGAGCGCCACAGGAAGTCGTTCCTGCCTGTGGTCATTAAACTCTACAACACCTCCCTCAGAGAGTCACACACCCCCTCTCTGTAATCATCTCAATTCACTTCTCTTTTTATTGCACTATTTGCACATTAACATTAACACTGTACATTTCATATTTTATTTATTATTACTGTATATTTGTTTTTATTATATATGTTAAAAGTCTGGATAATATATGTTGTTTGTATATGCTGTTTGTATACCTGGAGTGGTAACAAAAATAATTTCCCCCTGGGATTATTAAAGTATTTCTGATTCTGATTCTGAATGTTAGTGAGTAACTCTACTGAAATGGCCACCATCTTGGTGGAGTGTGATGTGTAAGATGAGAAAGCAGAGGTTAAGTCATGTATGTCATGGATGTAAAAACCAGTGGCTATCTGTACATCTTTGCCAAGCGCAAACCAGTACAGAAGGCATCAATACATTATTGGGGAGGGTCATGCCTCTTTTCCCAATCATTTTGGAGGGTCATAGAATAATGTATTGCTGGCGAAGGGAGGGTCAATATCCCGACCAGCCAGCCCCACATCCAGATGTTGGGTCTGGGAACTGACCATTGGCAGGGCTCAATCCGAGGGGCGGGATAAACGGTTGTCTTTCAAATTCCCTCTGCACGCAATAGCCAACCAGAGCAACGCTGGTTGATAGATTAAACTTTTGCCGTATCTGGTCGGCAAAACTCCGAACACATCATCTTTTTTAAGAATGACTTCAGTGCCGTTCTTTGTTCTTTTCTCAAAGAAAAGCTGAACTCCAAGTCTTCCAGAGTTGCGGCCAATGCCGATTCCAAAGACCGCTGTTCACCAGCAGCAGCAGCCATCTTCTTTGTTTTCAAGAAGCAGGGAATTCTCGGGGAACCGTCGCAACTCCGCCGTCATTATGTTAAGCCCCGCCTACTGACTTTATACACGATGTGATTGGCCTGACTATAGTTTGGTTTTTCCAGCTCGCAAGCCAATGGAGAGTTGCTAGACGACCCTGGCTGCAAATTACATTTACTGCCGCTAGGGTGGTCTAGATTCCTATTCTAGAGAGTCAAGTCTATTTTGACTAAAGATCCCAAAACTCCTCCGGTAGCCCCTTAAATAAAAAACTAACACTCCCTAAGCAGGAAACTGTGTTTGTGTTTCAGTCATTTTCTTCATCTTTCAGTCAGAGGAGGGAAAACTTTTTAGTCTTTCACGTGAAAAAATATGCAAAAACATATCAGAAAAAAGGCAAGGTTTCTTTGGATGCTTTTATATAGACCTTAGTGGTCCCCTAATACTGTATCTGAAGTCTCTTTTATATAGACCTTAGTGGTCCCCTAATACTGTATCTGAAGTCTCTTTTATATAGACCTTAGTGGTCCCCTAATACTGTATCTGAAGCCTCTTTTATATAGACCTTAGTGGTCCCCTAATACTGTATCTGAAGTATCTTTATATAGGCCTTAGTGGTCCCCTAATACTGTATCTGAAGTCTCTTTTATATAGACCTTAGTGGTCCCCTAATACTGTATCTGAAGTCTCTTTTATATAGACCTTAGTGGTCCCCTAATACTGTATCTGAAGTCTATTTTATATAGACCTTAGTGGTCCCCTAATACTGTATCTGAAGTCTCTTTTATATAGACCTTAGTGGTCCCCTAATACTGTATCTGAAGTCTATTTTTATAGGCCTTAGTGGTCCCCTAAAGTCTCTTTATATAGGCCTTAGTGGTCCCCTAATACTGTATCTGAAGTCTCTTTTATATAGACCTTAGTGGTCCCCTAATACTGTATCTGAAGTCTCTTTTATATAGACCTTAGTGGTCCCCTAATACTGTATCTGAAGTCTCTTTTATATAGACCTTAGTGGTCCCCTAATACTGTATCTGAAGTCTCTTTCCTAAAATTCAGCCTTGGTGTAGAATTCCAGCCACTAGAGCCAGTCCCACAATGAGCTTTCCTGAGGATGTGCCATTTCTGTGTCTGTAGCTTTAAATGCTATTGAGGAGGAGAGAGGGGGGGGGGGGGCAAGGTGGAGGGGGGGGGGGGGGGTCTTTACCAACTGCCATGCTTCACTTGTTTTTAAGCCATGATGTCTTTCTCTCTCTCATAGGCGGGCCAAATTCTCCGGTCGGGCAAAGCAGAGAAAAATGAAAAAAAAGAGACAAAAATGACGAAAAAATGACAAAAAAAAATGACAAAAAAAGCAACAAAAATTTTCGTAAAAAAACTACACAGAAGTGTCGAAAAAAAGCGACACAAAATATCAACTAAAGTCTCTGTCTCTCTGTCTCTGACCCATGTGGTCCAGACTAAAGTCTCTGTCTCTGTGTCTCTGACCCATGTGGTCCAGACTAAAGTCTCTGTCTCTGACCCATGTGGTCCAGACTAAAGTCTCTGTCTCTGACCCATGTGGTCCAGGCTCAGACAGACGGGTCTTACGCTCATCTCTAGATGAATAATCACACAGAAATCATCTCTGGAGGAATAATCACACAGAAATCATCTCTAGAGGAATAATCACACAGAAATCATCTCTGGAGGAATAATCACACAGAAATCATCTCTGCAGGAATAATCACACAGAAATCATCTCTAGAGGAATAATCACACAGAAATCATCTCTGGAGGAATAATCACACAGAAATCATCTCTAGAGGAATAATCACACAGAAATCATCTCTGGAGGAATAATCACACAGAAATCATCTCTAGAGGAATAATCACACAGAAATCATCTCTGGAGGAATAATCACACAGAAATCATCTCTAGAGGAATAATCACACAGAAATCATATCTAGAGGAATAATCACACAGAAATCATCTCTGGAGGAATAATCACACAGAAATCATCTCTGGAGGAATAATCACACAGAAATCATCTCTAGAGGAATAATCACACAGAAATCATCTCTGGAGGAATAATCACACAGAAATCATCTCTGGAGGAATAATAACACAGAAATCATCTCTAGATGAATAATCACACAGAAATCATCTCTGGAGGAATAATCACACAGAAATCATCTCTAGAGGAATAATCACACAGAAATCATCTCTGGAGGAATAATAACACAGAAATCATCTCTAGAGGAATAATCACACAGAAATCA